>NW_015390431.1:63177-100573 GCF_001527695.2 Protobothrops mucrosquamatus | reverse complement strand
CTCCTGCCTTCAGGCACTTTGGAGAATAGCTTGTAAGTCTCACTTAGTGGCTTTCAATTGGACATAGACCTCAGTCCTAGTTAGTGCCTAAAGAAGTTGATAGTCCAGACAGTGACATCTTGACGATAACTTTGTAATGAAGTCATAGATAAATAATTTTAAAAACTGTGTAATTTAAAACACCCTCATGAAATACATCCTATGCCAAAATTGTATCTCCATTAAGATTGAATGGTGTTCATGCCCATTCATATTTATGTCTTTATTTTTCTCTAGTAATTTTGAATTTTATACATTGGGGATATCTTTTAGGAACTTTGTAGCTGACCCAAAGGTATGTAATAAGTAAGCCCGGTAATAAAGTACTGAAATATTGACCAGTTCCTACAGACCGAAACATATTTTTATTTGTTGCTATGTGTATTAAAAGTCTTGATACAGACCCAGGATTTGTAAAAAAAAAAAAATATTGAAAATAATCTTAATGGTTTTAAAAATGTTGGGTTTGTTGAACAGAAATGGTAAGACGAGTATTAACTATTAAAAAAGCAATGTAAACTGTTTAAAATGGTCTTAGATAAATACATGAAGGAAATCCTTTCCTGCTTTTTTCCACTATTGGAAATATTTTCAATAATTCCTCAAGTAACCATTCATTGCGGAATATATGAGAGATGTGCTGAAGTGTGTATGTTTCTGCTATTAGGTTAAAAGGTTAAAAAAAAAAGAGCAGTGGTGGGAAGTCTATGGCATATGACAGAATGTGTCTCAAAAGCTGTGTTTGATTTGAAAAGTAACAAGTGAAACTTGCCTTAGAGGAATATGAACAAAATTTCAACTAATTGGACCTGATGTGAATCGTTGGTTAAACAGTGAGTATCTAGCCATGCTAGATATTTATTTCCTTGGAGCCAAACAGCTTCTTTATGTACAAAGGGAACAACTCACTTTATGCAAAATAATATAATTGTTGCACAGACATCGCAATGTCCTGTTGCCGCATAGAAGATGAAAATTGTGACCTTTTTAGTTTCCGTCCAGAGAATCTAATTATATCGTATTGTCTAGTATCCAGCCACGAGATGGGCAATTAAGTTGGGCATTCACAGATTGTTGCTCTTTAAAAGCATCTTGGAGCAATATACTCGCAGAAATAAATATGCTCGGTGTATAAAAAAAAAAAAGATAAAACTCTCCTTACGATCGGAACATTGATTTAAATCGGGGGTCTTCCAACTCGGCCCTTTGATGGCTGAGGAATTCTGGGAGTTGAAGTCCACAAGTCATAAAAGCCCCAAGTTTGAAGACCCCCTGATTTAAATATTTAGGATACAGGAGGATCTGGACAGGCTTGAACACTGGGCGCTATCTAACAAAATGAAATTCAATGGTGAAAAAAGTAAGGTTCTACATTTAGGCAAGAAAAACCAAATGTACAGGTATAGTATAGGGAGTACCTTGCTCAATAGTAGTAACTGTGAGAGGGATCTCGGAGTCCTAGTGGACAATCACCTAAATAGGAGCCAGCCGTGTGCTGCAGCTGCCAAAAAAGCCAACACAGTGCTAGGCTGCATTAACAGAGGGATAGAATCAAGATCACATGAAGTATTAATACCACTTTACAATGCCTTGGTAAGGCCACACTTGGAATACTGCATCCAGTTTTGGTCACCACGATGTAAAAAAGATGTTGAGACTTTGGAAAGAGTACAGAGAAGAGCAACAAAGNGTGTGCTGCAGCTGCCAAAAAAGCCAACACAGTGCTAGGCTGCATTAACAGAGGGATAGAATCAAGATCACATGAAGTATTAATACCACTTTACAATGCCTTGGTAAGGCCACACTTGGAATACTGCATCCAGTTTTGGTCACCACGATGTAAAAAAGATGTTGAGACTTTGGAAAGAGTACAGAGAAGAGCAACAAAGATGATTAGGGGACTGGAGGCTAAAACATATAAAGAACGGTTGCTGGAATTGGGTATGTCTAGTTTAACGAAGAGAAGGACGAGGGGGGACAGGATAGCCAATGTTCCAGTATCTCAGGGGCTGCCCCAAAGAAGAGGGAGTCAAGCTATTCTCCAAAGTGCCTGAAGGCAGGACAAGGAGCAAAGGGTGGAAGCTAACCAAAGAGAGAAGCAACCTAGAACTAAGGAGAAACTTCCTGACAGTTAGAACAATTAACCAATGGAACAACCTGCCTCCAGAAGCGGTGAATGCTCCAACACTGGAAGTTTTTAAGAAGAGACTGGACAACAGTTTGTCCGAAATGGTATAGGGTTTCCTGCCTGAGCAGGGGGTTGGACTAGATGACCTCCAAGTTCCCTTCCAACTTTATCATCATCATTATCATTATCATTATCATCATTATCATTATCATTATCATTATCATTATCATTATCATTATCATTATCATTATCATTATCATTATTATTATTATTATTATTATTATTATTATTATTATTATTAAATGGAACATATTTTATTAAAATATGTTCCGTTTGCTAGCGAACACGTGGCCTGATTGTGTCGACTCTTCACAACCATGTAAAATAGGGTAGATATTCACTTGGATATGCCCAAAATAGGACATACGACGACAAAAACATATGGAAAATAAAAAAAAAATTTTAACCTTATACTGTTCGGAAAGCAAATCGTCTTTAGAATGTGGGAATAAAAACTCTCTCTAATGTAATTTTATCAAGTTTTATATAGTATACATTTCTTGAATTTATACTTAAGGTAGTCCTCGGCTTACGAGAGCAATTGGGACTGGAATTTCCGTTACTAAGCAAAACGCAGTCATTAAGTGCATTGCTTAGCAACAGCAACCCCCCCCCCCGCAGTCCTGGTTGCCGTTGTTAACTTAATCTCACTGTTGTTAGATGAGGCAACTTCCTGATGGACTCCCACAACTCAGTGGGGAAGCCGGCTGGAAGTTGCAGGTCCCAGGCTCGGAGGAAGTAAGTGACTGCTCCTGGGTGGGAAGGAAGCAAGGGGTACATGTGGGTATGGGGGAGCATCGGGAGGGTGCCCCAGAGGTAGTAAACGGGTAAGGGAAGTTGTGTGGGGATGCAGTGTGAATTGGGGCATGTGTGAGAGTGCAAGAGAGGCACAGAAAGGGTTTGGGGAGAGTGTGCAGGGGTGCGCAGATGACTGGTGCAGCTTGAATGCAAAGGGCTGGGGAAGGGGGCGTGGGTGGGGGAAGATAACTCCCAACAACTTGCAGCCTTCCTGCCAGCTTCTCCATTGACTTGCTTGGGAAGCCGGCAGGAAAAGTTGGAAATGGTGATCACAAGATGGTGGGTTACTTGGCAACCAGCCATAAGAGCAAGTGGGTTGCCAAGTGCCCAGATTGGATTAAAGACAGGGGTCTTCAAACTTGGGCCCTTTTATGAGTTGTGCACTTCAACTCCCAGAATTCCTCCGCCAGCGTGCCTGGCTGAGGAATTGTGGGAGTTGAAGTCCACAACTCATAAAAGGGCCCAAGTTTGAAGACCCCCGGATGAAGAGTTCGGTTACATTTGGAGTGTTGACTTTTACTATAAGATTTTGACCTTCACTATAAAAATATACATAACTTTATGTGGGAAGTGGAATTACTTGGGCTATTTTGACTCAGAAGCAAAGATGAGCAACGTTATGATTTTAGAAACTGGACACTAGGTTCTAAGTAGAAGGGAGAAAATACAACACATCTTGCTTTTGGACTTGGGAAAGCGATACAAAATGTCGTAACTCTGGAAATATTAATGGAGGTCTTTGAAGAATGATAGTTTCAGAAATCAATACCTACGATATCAATATTGATGTCTGATTCTGTGGATAGATTATGCCAAAAGATGTTAATGAGGGAAAGACAAATGTGGAGCAAATTTTGTTCAATAAGACAGAGAAAATACTGAAAGTGGAACTACAAATGACTTGGAAAAAGATGCTTAACTGGATATGCAAAAGAAACTGCCTGAAAATTTAAAAATGAAAAGGGGAACCAAGTGAAAGATCTGGAAAATATTTTCTTATTGGATCTATCAAGGAGGCTTATTAATCTCTTGAAGAAGTGTCTGCGTTGTCATAAAGAAGAATTTGAAGATAAATCCTATGACAATATTGGAATGAATCAAGAAGATGGATAGAAGTAAAAGGAAAGAATATAAATTGGTATATTTGATCAAGATTAAAATAAGATCTTTTTTGTATAGGTCTGGCATCTCTTTATGGACTTTTTGCTGACACCTGGATTGAAAAATTGATGTTTTGTGGATTTGCTTATAGATAAGCAATGGGATATGGGACGAAGAGATTCCTGTTTGTAATCTTATTTGAGATTAATAGTTACTAGATTTGTCTAAATTTATTTTTCTTTTTCTTTATCCTTTATCTTTCTTTACTCTTTTTTTCTTCTTGCACTTTTTCTTTTTTTTAGTTATTATTATTGTAATCAAAATCCTTAGAAAGGATTATAGACATAAATATAAAGCTTTACCAAATAAGTTGGCGTGTATTTTTTTCCCATTATCAAAAATAGCAGCAGCCTAGTTTTATGATAATTCTAAAGACAGTATAAGAATAGATTGCTATACAATAAGGTTATAAGAATAAAGGTGGTTTTTTTTTCATGAAGCTGAGATAGCACTGAGGCTAAATTTGTGACACCTACAAACTGGAACATTTATCCATCTGTTCTGTTTGCTGCTTTCTTTGAAATTAATTGGACAGGTTTATTACTGTACTTTTTATCATTCTGACAGCAATTTAAACATTGTAATGGCCTGGTTCCTGTAACAAAGCTTTCCTGGAGTTTTGACATGCCTAATTCAGGTTGCACATCCATCACCGATACAGATCATGGCTTGGCTGTTTAGATGATCAGGGAATCAAACTATATGTCAACGCTGCTAACATCGGATGTTCTTGCTTTGACAACATATGGAGATGCAGCCTTTCTCTTTCTTATGCTTTACTCTTAGACTTAGATGATACTGGGGGGGGGAGGAGGAATGTGATGGGAGTTAGTTAGACATAACAATATTGTAATAGTGTGTGAATTCAGGGCTTTTGAAATAAGAGATGGTAAGAAATGGCGGGTTGGAGAACAGGAGGGAAAGCCTGCATTTCAAACTAATTGGAGAATGTGATTTATGACTGTTAATTAAGAGGAGGGAATAGTGTTTGATACTGTGTGCTCAGGGGAGGGGAATACAGACTTTGGCTTAATGTCTATGTACGTGCCGATGCTATGCTTCTCGAATAAAGATTCTTTGAGGTAAACAATGCCTCAAAGTTCTTCGATCTGTCGGAACGATGACACTATATTTATTCCCCAGTCAGTAGCTGCAAGAGCTGTCTCCATAACAGTCCTAACCTGACCACATTCATCCTATCTGAATGTGAACAATTCATACAGAGGGTTGGTCTTCCCTAGTGGAGGCCAGGCGGCTTCAGAACTGTCACTCATTCTTCCAATTGTAAACTGACATCATCCGTGGCAGCCAACCTTGGTCTGCAATTAAAGGAATTGATAGAGCAGCTGTGGCTTTTGCAAAGATAATCAGGGAGCTAGTGCTTTCAGGGGGGGGGGAAGGGGGATATAATGCTTTTTTTCCTGCTGAAATGTTTCATCAGTTGCCAAGATTGGAGAGAAGGTGGCGTTGGAGTGCCTGTACGGGCATCCGGTCAATCCTTATTTTGTTGTTATTGTTTGGTATTCTCTTTGTGGCAAGACGTCCATCTTCTGTAGTGTACGGGGGGGGGGTCTCCAAATGTGGCCCCTTTAAGACTTGTGGACTTCAACTCCCAGAATTGCTGAGCCAGCTTGGGGAACTGTGGCCCCTTCATGACTTGTGGACTTCAACTCCCAGAATTCCTGAGCCAGCATGGGGAACTGTGGCCCCTTCATGACTTGTGGACTTCAACTCCCAGAATTCCTGAGCCAGCATGGGGGAATTGTGGCCCCTTCATGACTTGTGGACTTCAACTCCCAGAATTGCTGAGCCAGCTTGGGGAATTGTGGCCCCTTCATGACTTGTGGACTTCAACTCCCAGAATTCCTGAGCCAGCATGGGGAACTGTGGCCCCTTCATGACCTATGGACTTCAACTCCCAGAATTCCTGAGCCAGCATGGGGAACTGTGGCCCCTTCATGACTTGTGGACTTCAACTCCCAGAATTCCTAAGCCAGCATGGCTGGCTCTGGAATTCTGGGAGTTGAAGTCCACAAGTCACAAAAGGGCCAAGGTTCCCCACCCCTGAGATAGGTGTATCTCTATCGAGGCTTCTGACAGCAATACAGGTAGTCCTCGCCTTACAACCACCATTGAGCCCAACATTTCTGTCGCAAAGCGAGACATTTGTTAACAGAGTTTTGCCTCGTTTTACGACCTTTCTGGCCCCAGTTGCTAAGCGAATCGCTGTACTTGTTAAATTAGTAACATGCTTGTGAGGCGAATCTGGCTTCCCCCATCGACTTTGCTCGTCAGAAGTTCGAGAAATGGGGATCACGTGACCCTCAGGACACGCCCACCGTCATACATAGGAATGGGTTGCCAAGCGTCTGAATCTGATCACGTGACCACGGGGATGCTGTAATGGTTGTAGTAGGTGTGGAAAACGGGTCAAAAGTCACGTCTTTCAGTGACATTGTACCTTCCAAGGGTCACTAAATGAACTGTTGTAAGTCGAGGACTCCCTGTGTTGCTGCCATTTTCCCTCCCTTGTCCTCCATAATTAATCAAACTGAAATGTTGGCTGTGTTTTGGAGGGGGTGGTGAGCTATTAGGGTTAATGTGTAATTTATTGCTCTCCCAGTGAGCGTTTGGTTGGTGGGGCAAGCTATGCTATGAATCTTAAAAAGCCTGCAGCCAAAGCTGCTGCCAATTAAGTAATTTTTATGTAAAAAAATAAAAATGCACCATCTCAGGGCCAGCAGTATTGCTAGCAGAGTTGCTAGAATTATTTTTCCGCACAAATATATATATATATATATATTTATGAATGTCTTTCTTGTCAAGGACAACTGAACTGCAGGCTGCTTTCAAATGTTGATAGCCACTTTAATCGTTACTTGATTGCTTTTTTTTTGGTTACCTTATTTCTTTGGCATTGAACTCTTGTATTAGACTCACCTTGACTTTTTAAGAGTTAAACAAAAAACAAAAAAAAAATCCCCACCCTAAATGGATGCCACACAGATCAGCGTTGTTGCAATTTCTTCCAAAACCGCTTTTTAGATTTTTTTTTTTTAAAAGGGCAATCATCAGCCGTAAAGCATAACTAAGTCTCTGATATCTAAAAGTAATACAAATGTTGTGGTAGAATTCTTATGTAGAATTCCGTCTCTTGAATTCAAGCCTCCGGAGATGTTACGTAAAAGATGGTAAATGGTATTCAAGAAGGCGGGACTAAGACTAATGGTTTTAAACTTATAGGGGGATTTTTTTTGACTGAATGACCAATGCTAAAAGCAAACTGAATATAAGAAAGTTATCCAAGGATGGTAATGTTCTTAAGCAGTGAGGAGGCTTCCGGTATAATGCTAAATCAGGGGTAGGCAACCTTGGCTCTTTTATGACTGGTGGACTTCAACTCCCAGAATTCCTGAGCCAGCCACGCTGAGGGGAAAGGGAGAGTTTCCAAGCTGAGCCATGCTGGCTGAGGAATTCTGGGAGTTGAAGTCCACGAGTCATAAAGCGGCCTAGGCCTAGGCCAGAGGTAGGCAACCTTGGCTCTTTTATGACTGGTGGACTTCAACTCCCAGAATTCCTGAGCCAGCCATGCTGAGGGGAAAGGGAGAGGTTTCCAAGCTGAGCCATGCTGGCTCAGGAATTCTGGGAGTTGAAGTCCACAAGTCATAAAGCAGCCTAGGCCAGAGGTAGGCAACCTTGGCTCTTTTATGACTCGTGGACTTCAACTCCCAGAATTCCTGAGTCAGCATACCACGAGTCATAAAAGAGCCAAGGTTGCCTACCCCTGTGCTAAATGATGCTGCTTCGGTGGTTCTTCTGCCGTGTTTCCTTGAACAGAAGACCTACCCTGAAAATAAGACCTAGCTTGATTTTTACACGTGCGTCCAATTTAAGCCCTACCCCAAAATAAGACCTACTAAGACCCCGCCCACCCCATTGCACCTGGTTGCATGATGTGGGGCGAGGTGCACGGGTAAAAATCAAGCAAGGGTAGGGATGGGGTTGGAGCTGCCCCTCGTGTCCCGTACCCACTTACCTTAAGACACCAATGAAAATAATCAAATTCGTATTCATAATACTATTCAGTCGGTGGAATGAATACTTATACAATCAGGATCACGTGAACTGTTAGTACCACTTTACAAGGCCTTGGTAAGGCCACATTTGGAATACGGCATCCAGTTTTGGTTACCATAATGTAAAAAAGATGTTGAGACTCTGGAAAGAATGCAGAGAAGAGCAACAAAGATGATTAGGGTTATGGAGGCTAAAACATATAAGGAACGGTTGCTGGAATTGAGTATGTCTAGTTTAATGAAGAGAAGGACGAGGGGGGACAGGATAGCAGTCTTCCAGTATCTCTGGGGCTGCCCCAAAGAAGAGGGAGTCAAGCTATTCTCCAAAGCACCTGAAGGCAGGACAAGAAGCAACGGATGGAAACTAACCAAGGAGAGAAGCAACCTAGAACTAAGGAGAAAGTTCCTGACAGTGAGAACAATTAACCAGTGGAAGAACCTGCCTCCAGAAGCGGTGAATGCTCCAACACTGGAAGTTTTTAAGAAGAGACTGGACAGCCCTTTGTCCGAAATGTTATAGGGTTTCCTGCTTGAGCAGGGGGTGTGTGTTTGGACTAGATGACTTCCAAGGTCCCTTCCAACTTTATTATTATTATTACATCACTTGCATTTTGTGAGGGATCTGAAGCGTTCAAATTAGTTTCTTCTGTTTGACGATAAGCCACGATCGCTCGCGTCCACTGCAAAAGAAAAGACTTGTGACATACAGGCAGTCCTCGACTTACAACAGTCCATTTAGTGACGGTTTGAAATGACAATGGCACTGAAAAAGGTAACCGATGACCGTAGCAATCCCAATGGTCACGTGATCAAAATTTGGACATTTGGCAACTGGGCTCACATTTATGACGGTCGCAGCCTCCTGGAGTCACGTGGTCCCATTTTGCCACCTTTTGACAAGCAAATTCAATGGGGAAGCCAGATTCAATTAACAACCTTGTTACTAACTTAACAACGGCAGTGATTCATTTAACAACTGTGGCAAAAAAGGCCGTAAAATGGACCACAATTCGCTTAACAAATGTCTCGGTTAGCAACAAAAATTTGGGGGCTCTATTGTAATCGTAAGTTGAGGACTTCCTGTAATAATGTGGTTGTAAAGTGTTTTGAGATCTATTTCCACGGTTATCCATCTATTTCTATAGATCTGCAATCTATGCTAGATTTTTTTCCCCTCCTGGATACAACGGCCTCTGTCTTATTGTATGTTCACAAGTCTTCGTTATTTTCCTCCCGCGAAGCTTCCCAGAAATTATTTGCAGATTCAAATTCAAATTTATTTGATTTATATACCGCCCTTCTCCCTTGCGGGACTCAGGGCGCCAACATCCCAAAGTTCGTGTTCATAATGAATACTATTCAAATGTATAGTTGGGTGATACAAAGCATTCCTTCGAAGCATCCCCTGCCTCTGTTTATCTTTTTTTTCTGTCGCTGCAAGATGATTTAGCCCTCCGCTGTCAACTTCTTCTGTTTTATGACACTCCTGAGGGTGGTTTTCCTGCCTTTGAATAATGGGAAATGCTTCTCCTCAAAGGATTTCCCCCCCCTGCTTATTGTTGCCTTCAGTGTTTTAAAATCTGCCCTTTCATAACTACTACTTTTAACCTGCAGTTCTGTCCTCAGCCCAACTCCGATTATCGTTAAAAACACACTTACATATTTGTGTGTGCTCGTCTCCTTTTTTACTTTTTCCCCCTGTCTTTCTGTAATTGGCGTTGAGGGTTCTTTATAGCTATTTCCAGGCATCACTCTAGCCTCAGAACACTCTATTTACACAATTCTTTTTGATATTCAGGCAAATAATAAAAAAAAGATTTGTGAGCCCTTCGGGAATCTAATGATTTGCTTTTATTTATATTTATAATTCTTTACACGACCCAGTAATCATTGGTTGAAAGCATCCACGCAGTTAATTGAAGGGTTTATAAATGGAATTATTCACAAATAAGAATAAAGCTCCTGTGCAGGTGCATTTATCTGATACACCTGGTGGGGAGGAGAAGACTGATGCAATGGTGTGTGGGAACGATCTTGTCAGGCAAGGAGAAGGAGTCATAGATGGATGGATTATTTATTTCTTTGTATATCGCCTTTGTTATTTTTTGGAAACAACCCAAGATGGCAAACACATCCAACACACCTTTATCCTCCTGTTTTCCCCATAACAACAACCCTGTTAGGTGGGTTGGGTGATAGAGAGTGACTGGCCCAAGGTCACCCAGCCACTTCTTATACCTAAAACGAGACTAGTCATTTTAGATGGCTTTCATGCAAAAAGCAGGCCTAGAACCAGTGGACTTAACCAGCGGAACAACCTGCCTTCAGAAGCTGTGAATGCTCCAACACTGGAAGTCTCCAATGGTATAGGATTTCCTGCCTGAGCAGGGGGTTGGACTAGATGACCTCCAAGGTCCCTTCCAACTTTATTATTATTATTATTATTATTATTATTATTATTATTATTATTATTATTATTATTATTATTATTATTATTATTATTATTATTATTATTATTATTATTATTATTATTATTATTATTATTATTAGAACTCACAGACTCTGGGTTTTTAGCCTGGTGCCTTAACTGAACTGGCCTCTTATACCAGGGGTCCCCAAGCCCCCAGGCTACGGCCCGCTACCGGCCCACAATCCGTTCAGAATCGGGCCACAGAAGCAGTGGGTGAGCACGCGCATGTGCGCAGCTCCACTTGTGCACGCAACAGGCGGGCGAGCATGTACACGTGCGCAGTTCCATTTGTGCAAGGGGTGGGCACACGCCGCGCGTGCAGAACCGTCCCCTCTCCCTCCCCTCCCCACCGGTCCTCAAGGCTGGACAGGTTGGAGGCAGCTGCCTTGTACAATTGTCGTGCAAAGGCCCAGTGACGCCAAACAGCTGTGGAAAGCGTCTCGGGAGGGACTGTCCCTCGTTTTCTGGGAAGTAGAAGTAAAAGAG
Organism: Protobothrops mucrosquamatus; assembly: GCF_001527695.2. Classification (NCBI taxonomy): domain Eukaryota; kingdom Metazoa; phylum Chordata; class Lepidosauria; order Squamata; family Viperidae; genus Protobothrops; species Protobothrops mucrosquamatus. The sequence continues at coordinate 89,355 of NW_015390431.1, read as the reverse complement.
GGGAGAAATGGTTTGTGAGTTGCAGGATTCTTTTACTGTAACCTTACTCATAAAGGTAGTGTTAGTGCTCACGTTTGGTGAGTACCGGGCTACCTGACAGTGGAGCAAATGAAAAATGCGGCATGCTTTGATTGAACATTTTATAGAAGGAAAAGATTCTGGGCGTGCCCAGCATCAAGCACAGTTCTTGCACGTTGCTCTGTTAGTAATGTAGAACAGCGACACACACACCCCCAACCTTTTGGGTACCAGGGACTAGTTCCATGGAGAAAGGTGTTTCCACAGACACAGGAGGTGTGTGTGGCTTCGCATGCTGCCTGCATCCCGCAGATGGGGCTTGTTTGTACGGCCCAGGTTTTGGCATGCCACAGCCAGGTGCTGGTCCACGGACCAGGGGTTGGGGACCCTTAATGTAGAGTGACGATCAAGGAGAAGATACATATTATTAGTTATTGAGGTACGGAATAAGGTTGTAAGGAAGAGCTTTTATATATTACTAGCTGTACCCGGCCACGCGTTGCTGTGGCTCAGTCTGGTAAAAGCGTGTGTTGCTTTTACGTCCAACAGATGGCGCTGTTTTTTTTAAAAAAGCATGTTTTACATGTCACAGGTGTGACATCTATATAATATAGGTATATAAAAAAACGTGCGTATTCGAATGCAATGTTGTGTCAAAATTTCAAAGCAATCGGTGAAGAACTTTCGGAGATTTAAGATTTTGAACAAACGAACATTTACATTTTTTTTTATATAGATGAGGCAGTTTGGTGGCAATGATTGAATTGTTAGGGAGGGGTGATTTAGAATGATTTCAGAAGAAAAAAAGAGAAGAAAATAGAACCAAAGCACATATATTTATTTCCTTTTTGATATGGGAGACCCAAGAGGTATCACTTCCTGGCTGCTCAGAATAGATAGATAGATAGATAGATAGATATAGATATAGATATAGATATAGATATAGATATAGATATAGATATAGATATAGATATAGATATAGATATAGACAGACAGATGATAGACATGATAGATGATCGATAGATTAGATAGATAGATAGATAGAAGATAGATAGATAGATAGATAGATAGATAGATAGATAGATAGATAGATAGATAGATAGATAGATAGATAGATGTAGGTAGGTAGGTAGGTAGGTAGGTAGATAGATAGATAGACAGACAGACAGACAGACAGACAGACAGACAGACAGATGATAGATAGATGATAGACAGATGATAGATAGGTAGAGATAGATAGACAGACAGACAAATAGATGATAGATGATAGACAGATGATTGATGATAGATGATCGATCGATAGACAGAAGGATAGATAGACAGATGATAGATAGAGATAGATAGATAGATAGATAGATAGATAGATAGATAGATAGATAGATAGATAGATAGATAGATAGATAGATAGATAGATAAGATAGATAAGATAGATAGAGATAGAGGTGTATGTGTGTGTTTGTGTGTGTGTGTGTGTGTATGGGGAGAGAGAGAGGGAGAGAGAGAGAGAGAAGATCATGATGATGTGAACAGTGTGACAAAAGAAGAGCTTTTAATCTTTTCTAAATCATTCTCCTTAACAGTTTTAGGATGCTCTCTGGACCCAGTAACTAGCTAAAATCTGAATTGAGCAGCAGGGCCTTGAGAGAAAAAATACGCTATTATGCTGCAGTAAATTCCATTGGACTCTGAGGCAAGTGAAGGACCAGCAACACTGAGTGATTTGAACGGGAAGAGAATGTACAAGGAAAGGCTTGAACTCTTCTGCTGAAAATGGTCGCTTCTTTGTGTTTAAAGTGACGAGGGCTTCCTTACGCCCTCCTTCACGTTGTGCAGATGCAGTCCTTTCCTGTGTAGAGAAAAGGGACAGTCCGACAAGGAGGAGTTTGCAGGGTTATGCAGAGTACTTTTGGGAAAGGGTTATCAAGCGCACGAAATCAGGAACCGAGGCGCTTCGAATGAATGCGGGTTTATTGCAAGCTTATTCTTTCTCTACAAGAATCTGAACTACTAACGATCCAAACAAATTGGTGGTAGCTAAGAGTCAAAGGAATTCAAGGTGGGCTGGGCTTCAGATTTCTTGTGGGTATGAAGGAACTCGAGACCGATCACGGATGACCCACTTGACCCCTCCCTCGGGCTCATTCATCTCCTACAACAGTGGTTCTCAACCTTTTTAATGCCGCGACCCCAACCGGTCATAAGTCGAGGACTAAACCGGTCGTAAGTCGAGGACTACCCAACCGGTCGTAAGTCGAGGACTTTCCCTGCCTGGGAGCGCCGCGCATGCGTGGTTCTGGCCCCTGCGCCGGCCGAGGCGTAGCTGGCAAGCGGTAGAGACGGAGCAGGCCGACCACCAGCTGGCCCAGCCCAAGGGAGGTAAGGCACCCGCCGGAAAAGGGGAAAAAAATGGCGGACAAAAAAGATGGCGGACAGCCTTGCTTGGCGACCCCCGTGAAATGGTCAATTGACCCCAAATGGGGTCCCGACCCACAGGTTGAGAACTACTGTCCTACAAGGATGCTGGTTACAAACGAAGCAGCCCTCCTTGAACCATTAAAGCAGCTACATTGGCTGTGGTTTTGCCTCCCTGCCTCCTCCCTGACTATCTGCAGGGATGTGGAAGTTTTTTTTTGCTGACCATGCACACATCTGCACAGACAAGCGGTGACAAGCCGTTGAAGGAGCTGGCTGTGAACTAACCCACTTGACATAGGTCAGCCAAGAGCTCATATATTAGATTCAATTTTTTTCCTCCCAATTTCAGGCTGTTTCTCAGTACACCGTTGCAGAAGTGTCTTTCGGCAGAAAATAATGGTTTTATTGAGTTTCTGAAAGTTCAGTAAGATGTGCATGGAAAAGATTTTTAAAAGCATTAATAAAGCTTGTTTTCAAGTTTCCCAGTCTGAAGCCAATAGAAAAGAAACGTAAGAGGGGGAAAAAAATCTAGTTAATGCATATCCATTGGAACTCCTATACATTTCCCCTAATGTACAAATACTTAGCTATTTAGAATAGAATAGAGCTGGAAGGGACCTTGGAGGTCTTCTAGTCCAGCCCCCTGCTCAAGCAGGAGAACCTATACCATCTCAGACAAGTGACTGTCTAGCTTCTTCTTAAAAATCTCCAGTGATGGAGTGCCCACGATTTCTGGAGGCAGGCTGTTCCACTAGTTGATTGTCCTCCCTGTTAGGAAGTTTCTCCTTAATTCCAGTTTGCTTCTCTCTTTGTTCAGTTTCCAACCATTGTTTCTTGTCCTGCCCTCTGGTGCTTTGGAGAATAGTTTGACCCCCTCTTCTTTGTGGCAGCCCCTCAGATACTGGAATACTGCTATCATGTCTCCCCTATTTCTTCTTTTCTTCAGACTAGCCAAACCCAAGTCCCGCAGCTGTTCTTTGTGTTTTAATCTCCAGGCCTTGGATCATCTTAGTTGCTCTTCTCTGAATTTTTTCCAAACTCTCAACATCTTTTTTGTAGTATGGTGACCAAAATTGGCTGCGGTATTTCAGGTGTGGTCTCACTAGGGTTTTATAAAGCGGTACTAATACTTCGCGTGATCTTGATTCTGTGCCTCTGTTTATACAACCCAGGATTGTATTAGCTTTTTTGGGGGGCTGCTGCTGCACATTGCTGGCTCATATTCAAGTGATCATCCACTAGGACTCCAAGGTTCCTCTCACAGTTGCTGTTTTTGAGCTGGGTCTGGCCCAATCTGCACTTGTTCCTTTGATTTTTCCTGCCTAAATGTAAAACTTTGCTTTTCTCCACATTGAAACTCATTTTGTTGGATCACAGGGCCCGTTGTTCAAGTTTGTCAAGATCTTTTTGGATCCTGAGTTTGTCTCCTGGGGTGTTGGCTACTCCTGCCAGTTTAGTGTCATCTGCAAATTTGAGGAGTTCCCCTTCTATTCCCTCATCTAAGTCATTGATGAAGATATTGAAGAGTATTGGGTCTAAGATGGAGCCTTGCGGTACCCCGCTGCTTACTTCTCTCAATTTGGATGTAGTGCCTGTTCATTGTGAATGTAGCTCTTTTAAATCAATCCAGCATCTGATTTAAAATCCAGATACAAACATGGACTCCGGGCACGATTTATAATACCCGTTCTCTCTTTTTGTTCTAGAGAGCATGACTTCTGCAACTTCACCCATCATTTTAAAATGGGATCCCAAAAGTTTGGAAATCAGGACTCTTACTGTGGAGAGATTATTGGAGCCACTCGTTACACAGGTAAGTTGTTAATGCAGCTTTATGCATTCATTATTGTTCCTCTGCTAAGGCTTAGCGTACTTATTTTTAACCAGTGTTTATATTGCAGTTGCATTTGCCAGCTTATGACAAGAACAGTAAGGTTTGTCAAATAAGGATTTTAATTGCACTCTGTAGTGTGTATCTTTCAGATTTGGTTTTGGTTTTCTGAAAAAATAGTTAAGCCATCTTTTAGAGCGCATGGAAACATACTTGAAATTATTTTGTGCCTGGTGAGTGGAGGTGACTTGTCAGATTTTTAGTATTATGTATGTGTACACTTTTGAGAGGAAGCAACTAAATTTCATTTTTAATGTGGGCCATTGTGCCCACAGGAAAAAATGACAATAAAGGTTATCTAATCTAGTGTATACTGCTGCTACCAATGCCTTTGAAGACTTGATAGATGACATTGTTCATCCAAGAAGCTCGGAGCACGCCAACTCTGCAGGATTAAATCAGCCAAGTGGATGTTATGGGAGATGGGTAACCTCTCAATTCACACGGCCCTGTGGAATGTAGGGCTTCATAGGTATCAACCAGCACCTTGAGTTGCACCTGGAACCAAATCAGCAACCAGGGCAGCTGATGAAGCTTATTATTGCTTGCAGTGCCACATTCTGAACCAGCTGAAGCTTCCAAGTGGTCTTCAAGGGCAGCCTCCATTTAAAGCACATTGTAGGAGCCAAGCTGTTGGGTGACTAGGACAGGGTCTTCAAACTTGNGGGCCTGACCTAAGGAGGATTTTATTTAGGGACGATTTTAAGTATAATTTTAATTGGAACACAGCTTCGAATATTTGGTTTTAATTTGGTTTTAGAGGGGTTTTTATTTTTATTGATATGTGTATCTGTTTTAATATGCTGTGCACCGCCCTGAGTCCTGCGGGAGAAGGGCGGTATAGAAATTAAAATAATAATAATAGAAATTAAAATAATAATAATAATAATAATAATAATAATAATAATAATAATAATAATAATAATAATAATAATAATAGCAGTCTTCCAGTATTTCAGGGGCTGCCCCAAAGAAGAGGGAGTCAAGCTATTCTCCAAAGAGCCTGAAGGCCGGACAAGAAGCAACGGATGGAAACTCACCAAGGAGAGAAACAACCTAGAACTAAGGAGAAACTTCCTGACAGTGAGAACAATTAACCAGTGGAACAACCTGCCTCCAGAAGCGGTGAATGCTCCAACACTGGAAGTTTTTAAGAAGGGACTGGACAGCCATTTGTCTGAAATGTTATAGGGTTTCCTGCTTGAGCAGGGGGGGGGGTGTTTGGACTAGATGACTTCCAAGGTCCCTTCCAACTTTATTATTATTATTATTACATCACTTGCATTTTGTGAGGGATCCAAAGCATTCAAATTAGTTTCTTCTGTTTGATGATAAGCCATGGTCGCGTCCACTGCAAAAGAAAAGACTTGTGACATACAGGCAGTTCTCGACTTACAACAGTCCATTTAGTGACGGTTTGAAGTGACAATGGCACTGAAAAAGGTAACCGATGACCATAGCAGCCATCCCAATGGTCACGTGATCAAAATTTGGACATTTGGCAACTGGGCTCACATTTATGACGGTCACAGCCTCCCGGAGTCATGTGGTCCCGTTTTACCACCTTTTGACAAGCAAATTCAATGTTGAAGCCAGATTCAATTAACAACCTTGTTACTAACTTAACAACGGCAGCGATTCACTTAACAACTGTGGCAAAAAAGGCCGCAAAATGGGCCACAATTCACTTAACAAATGTCTCGGTGAGCAACAAAAAATTGAGGGCTCTATTGTAATCGTAAGTTGAGGACTTCCTGTAATAATGTGGTTGTAAAGTGTTTTGAGATCTATTTCCACGGTTATCCATCTATTTCTATAGATCTACAATCTATGCTAGATTTTTCCCCCTCCTGGATACAATGGCTTCTGTCTTATTGTATGTTCACAAGTCTTGTTATTTTCCTCCCGCGAAGCTTCCCATAAATTATTTGTAGATGCGCCAACATCCCAAAGTTCGTGTTCATAATGAATAATATTCAAATGTATAGCTAGGTGATACAAAGCATTCCTTCGAAGCATCCCCTGCCTCTGTTTATCTTTTTTTTCTGTGGCTGCAAGATGATTTAGCCCTCCGCTGTCAACTTCTTCTGTTTTATGACACTCCTGAGGGTGGTTTTCCTGCCTTTGAATAATGGGAAGTGCTTCTCCTCAAGGGATTCCCCCCCCTGCTTATTGTTGCCTTCAGTGTTTTAAAATCTGCCCTTTCATAACTACTACTTTTAACCTGCTATCCTCAGCCCAACTCCGATTATCGTTAAAAACACACTTACATATTTGTGTGTGCTCGTCTCCTTTTTTACTTTTCCCCCCTGTCTTTCTGTAATTGGCGTTGAGGGTTCTTTATAGCTATTTCCAGGCATCACTCTAGCCTCAGAACACTCTATTTACACAATTCTTTTTGATATTCAGGCAAATAATAAAAAAAAGATTTGTGAGCCCTTCGGGAATCTAATGATTTGCTTTTATTTATATTTATAATTCTTTACACGACCCAGTAATCATTGGTTGAAAGCATCCATGCAGTTAATTGAAGGGTTTATAAATGGAATTATTCACAAATAAGAATAAAGCTCCCGTGCAGGTGCATTTATCTGATACACCTGGTGGGGAGGAGAAGACTGATGCAATGGTGTGTGGGAACGATCTTGTCAGGCAAGGAGAAGGAGTCATAGATGGATGGATTATTTATTTCTTTGTATATCGCCTTTGTTATTTTTTGGAAACAACCCAAGATGGCGAACACATCCAACACACCTTTATCCTCCTGTTTTCCCCATAACAACAACCCTGTTAGGTGGGTTGGGTGATAGAGAGTGACTGGCCCAAGGTCACCCAGCCACTTCTTATGCCTAAAACGAGATGAGTCATTTTAGAGGGCTTTCATGCAAAAAGTAGGCCTAGAACCAGTGGATTTAACCAGTGGAACTACCTGCCTCCAGAAGCGGTGAATGCTCCAACAATGGAAGTTTTTAAGAAGAGACTGGACAGCCATTTGCCTGAAATGGTGTAGGGTTCCTGCCTGAGCAGGGGGTTGGACTCGATGACCTCCAAGGTCCCTTCCAACTTTATTATTATTATTATTATTATTATTATTATTATTATTATTATTATTATTATTATTACTCGCAGACTCTGGGTTTTTAGCCTCGTGCCTTAACTGAACTGGCCTCTTATACCAGGGGTCCCCAAGCCCCCAGGCTACGGCCCGCTACCGGCCCACAATCCGTTCAGAATCGGGCCACAGAAGCAGTGGGTGAGCACGCGCATGTGCGCAGCTCCACTTGTGCACGCAACAGGCGGGCGAGCATGTACACGTGCGCAGTTCCATTTGTGCAAGGGGTGGGCACACGCCGCGCGTGCAGAACCGTCCCCTCTCCCTCCCCCCCCCCACCGGTCCTCAAGGCTGGACAGGTTGGAGGCAGCTGCCTTGTACAATTGTCGTGCAAAGGCCCAGTGACGCCAAACAGCTGTGGAAAGCGTCTCGGGAGGGACTGTCCCTCGTTTTCTGGGAAGTAGAAGTAAAAGAGGGGAGAAATGGTTTGTGAGTTGCAAGATTCTTTCACTGTAACCTTACTCATAAAGGTAGTGTTAGTGCTCACGTTTGGTGAGTACCGGGCTACCTGACAGTGGAGCAAATGAAAAATGCGGCATGCTTTGATTGAACATTTTATAGAAGGAAAAGATTCTGGGCGTGCCCAGTATCAAGCATAGTTCTTGCACACTGCTCTGTTAGTAATGTAGAACAGCGACCCCCCCCCAACCTTTTGGGCACCAGGGACTAGTTCCATGGAGAAAGGTGTTTCCACAGACACAGGAGGTGTGTGTGGCTTCGCATGCTGCCTGCATCCCGCAGATGGGGCTTGTTTGTACGGCCCAGGTTTTGGCATGCCACAGCCAGGTGCTGGTCCACGGACCAGGGGTTGGGGACCCTTAATGTAGAGTGACGATCAAGGAGAAGATACATATTATTAGTTATTGAGGTACGGAATAAGGTTGTAAGGAAGAGCTTTTATATATTACTAGCTGTACCCGGGGCGTTGCTGTGGCTCAGTCTGGTAAAAGCGTGTGTTGCTTTTATGTCCAACAGATGGCGCTGTTTTTCAAAAAAAGCATGTTTTTACCTGTCACAGGTGTGACACCTATATAATATAGGTATATAAAAACTCGCGCATATTCGAATGCAACGTTGTGTCAAAATTTCAAAGCAATCAGTGAAGAACTTTCGGAGATTTAAGATTTTGAACAAACGAACATTTACATTTTTGTTTATATAGATGAGGCAGTTTGGTGGCAATAATTGAATTGTTAGGGAGGGGTGATTTAGAATGATTTCAGAAGAAAAAAAGAGAAGAAAATAGAACCAAAGCACATATATTTATTTCCTTTTTGATATGGGAGACCCAAGAGGTATCACTTCCTGGCTGCTCAGAATAGATAGTTAGATAGATAGATAGATAGATAGATAGATAGATAGATAGATAGATAGATAGATAGATAGATAGATAGATAGATATAGATATAGATATAGATATAGATATAGATATAGATATAGACAGACAGACAGATGATAGACATGATAGATGATCGATAGATTAGATAGATAGATAGATAGATAGATAGATAGAAGATAGATAGATAGATAGATAGATAGATAGATAGATAGATAGATAGATAGATAGATAGAGATAGGTAGGTAGGTAGGTAGGTAGGTAGATAGATAGATAGATAGATAGATAGATAGATAGATAGATAGATAGATAGATAGATAGATAGATAGATAGACAGACAGACAGACAGACAGATGATAGATAGATGATAGACAGATGATAGATAGGTAGAGATAGATAGACAGACAAATAGATGATAGATGATAGACAGATGATTGATGATAGATGATCGATCGATAAATAGACAGAAGGATAGATAGACAGATGATAGATAGAGATAGATAGATAGATAGATAAGATAGATAGAGATAGATAGACAGACAGACAGACAGATGATAGATAGATGATAGATGATAGACAGATGATTGATAGGTAGAGATAGATAGACAGACAGACAAATAGATGATGGATGATAGACAGATGATTGATGATAGATGATCGATCGATAAATAGGATAGATAGATAGATAGATAGATAGATAGATAGATAGATAGATAGATAGATAGATAGATAGATAGATAGATAGATAGATAGATAGAGATAGAGGTGTGTGTGTGTGTGTGTGTGTGTGTATGGGGAGAGAGAGAGGGAGAGAGAGAGAGAGAGAGAAGATCATGATGATGTGAACAGTGTGACAAAAGAAGAGCTTTTAATCTTTTCTAAATGATTCTCCTTAACAGTTTTAGGATGCTCTCTGGACCCAGTAACTAGCTAAAATCTGAATTGAGCAGCAGGGCCTTGAGAGAAAAAATACGCTATTATGCTGCAGTAAATTCCATTGGACTCTGAGGCAAGTGAAGGACCAGCAACACTGAGTGATTTGAACGGGAAGAGAATGTACAAGGAAAGGCTTGAACTCTTCTGCTGAAAATGGTCGCTTCTTTGTGTTTAAAGTGACGAGGGCTTCCTTACGCCCTCCTTCACGTTGTGCAGATGCAGTCCTTTCCTGTGTAGAGAAAAGGGACAGTCCGACAAGGACGAGTTTGCAGGGTTATGCAGAGTACTTTTGGGAAAGGGTTATCAAGCGCACGAAATCAGGAACCGAGGCGCTTCGAATGAATGCGGGTTTATTGCAAGCTTATTCTTTCTCTACAAGAATCTGGACTACTAACGATCCAAACAAATTGGTGGTAGCTAAGAGTCAAAGGAATTCAAGGTGGGCTGGGCTTCAGATTTCTTGTGGGTATGAAGGAACTCGAGATCACGGATGACCACTTGACCCCTCCCTCGGGCTCATTCATCTCCTACAACAGTGGTTCTCAACCTTTTTAATGCCGCGACCCCAACCGGTCGTAAGTCGAGGACTAAATCGGTCGTAAGTCAAGGACTAAACCGGTCGTAAGTCGAGGACTACCCAACCGGTCGTAAGTCGAGGACTTTCCCTGCCCGGGAGCACCGCGCATGCGTGGTTCCGCCCCCTGCGCCAGCCGAGGCATAGCTGGCAAGCGGCAGAGACGGAGCAGGCCGACCACCAGCTGGCCCAGCCCAAGGGAGGTAAGGCACCCGCCGGAAAAGGGGAAAAAATGACGGACAAAAAAATGGCGGACAAAAAAATGGCGGACAAAAAAAATGGCGGACAACCTTGCTTGGCGACCCCCGTGAAATGGTCGATTGACCCCAAATGGGGTCCCGACCCACAGGTTGAGAACCACTGTCCTACAAGGATGCTGGTTACAAACGAAGCAGCCCTCCTTGAACCATTAAAGCAGCTACATTGGCTGTGGTTTTGCCTCCCTGCCTCCTCCCTGACTATCTGCAGGGATGTGGAAGTTTTTTTTTGCTGACCATGCACACATCTGCACAGACAAGCGGTGACAAGCCATTGAAGGAGCTGGCGGTGAACTAACCCACTTGACGTAGGTCAGCCAAGAGCTCATATATTAGATTCATTTTTTTCTCTCCCAATTTCAGGCTGTTTCTCAGTACACCGTTGCAGAAGTGTCTTTCGGCAGAAAATAATGGTTTTATTGAGTTTCTGAAAGTTCAGTAAGATGTGCATGGAAAAGATTTTTAAAAGCATTAATAAAGCTTGTTTTCAAGTTTCCCAGTCTGAAGCCAATAGAAAAGAAACGTAAGAGGGGAAAAAAAATCTAGTTAATGCATATCCATTGGAACTCCTATACATTTCCCCTAATGTACAAATACTTAGCTATTTAGAATAGAATAGAGCTGGAAGGGACCTTGGAGGTCTTCTAGTCCAGCCCCCTGCTCAAGCAGGAGAACCTATACCATCTCAGACAAGTGACTGTCTAGCTTCTTCTTAAAAATCTCCAGTGATGGAGTGCCCACGATTTCTGGAGGCAGGCTGTTCCACTAGTTGATTGTCCTCCCTGTTAGGAAGTTTCTCCTTAATTCCAGTTTGCTTCTCTCTTTGTTCAGTTTCCAACCATTGTTTCTTGTCCTGCCCTCTGGTGCTTTGGAGAATGGGTTGACCCCCCCCCCTCTTCTTTGTGACAGCCCCTCAGATACTGGAATACTGCTATCATGTCTCCCCTATTTCTTCTTTTCTTCAGACTAGCCAAACCCAAGTCCCGCAGCTGTTCTTTGTGTTTTAATCTCCAGGCCTTGGATCATCTTAGTTGCTCTTCTCTGAATTTTTTCCAAACTCTCAACATCTTTTTTGTAGTATGGTGACCAAAATTGGCTGCGGTATTTCAGGTGTGGTCTCACTAGGGTTTTATAAAGCGGTACTAATACTTCGCGTGATCTTGATTCTGTGCCTCTGTTTATACAACCCAGGATTGTATTAGCTTTTTTGGGGGGCTGCCTCTGCACATTGCTGGCTCATATTCAAGTGATCATCCACTAGGACTCCAAGGTTCCTCTCACAGTTGCTGTTTTTGAGCTGGGTCTGGCCCAATCTGCACTTGTTCCTTTGATTTTTCCTGCCTAAATGTAAAACTTTGCTTTTCTCCACATTGAAACTCATTTTGTTGGATCACAGGGCCCGTTGTTCAAGTTTGTCAAGATCTTTTTGGATCCTGAGTTTGTCTTCTGGGGTGTTGGCTACTCCTGCCAGTTTAGTGTCATCTGCAAATTTGATGAGTTCCCCCTTCTATTCCCTCATCTAAGTCATTGATGAAGATATTGAAGAGTATTGGGTCTAAGATGGAGCCTTGCGGTACCCCGCTGCTTACTTCTCTCAATTTGGATGTAGTGCCTGTTCATTGTGAATGTAGCTCTTTTAAATCAATCCAGCATCTGATTTAAAATCCAGATACAAACATGGACTCCGGGCACGATTTATAATACCCGTTCTCTCTTTTTGTTCTAGAGAGCATGACTTCTGCAACTTCACCCATCATTTTAAAATGGGATCCCAAAAGTTTGGAAATCAGGACTCTTACTGTGGAGAGATTATTGGAGCCACTCGTTACACAGGTAAGTTGTTAATGCAGCTTTACGCATTCATTATTGTTCCTCTGCTAAGGCTTAGCGTACTTATTTTTAACCAGTGTTTATATTGCAGTTGCATTTGCCAGCTTATGACAAGAACAGTAAGGTTTGTCAAATAAGGATTTTAATTGCACTCTGTAGTGTGTATCTTTCAGATTTGGTTTTGGTTTTCTGAAAAAATAGTTAAGCCATCTTTTAGAGCGCATGGAAACATACTTGAAATTATTTTGTGCCTGGTGAGTGGAGGTGACTTGTCAGATTTTTAGTATTATGTATGTGTACACTTTTGAGAGGAAGCAACTAAATTTCATTTTTAATGTGGGCCATTGTGCCCACAGGAACAAATGACAATAAAGGTTATCTAATCTAGTGTATACTGCTGCTACCAATGCCTTTGAAGACTTGATAGATGACATTGTTCATCCAAGAAGCTCGGAGCACGCCAACTCTGCAGGATTAAATCAGCCAAGTGGATGTTATGGGAGATGGGTAACCTCTCAATTCACACGGCCCTGTGGAATGTAGGGTTTCATAGGTATCAACCAGCACCTTGAGTTGCACCTGGAACCAAATCAGCAACCAGGGCAGCTGATGAAGCTTATTATTGCTTGCAGTGCCACATTCTGAACCAGCTGAAGCTTCCAAGTGGTCTTCAAGGGCAGCCTCCATTTAAAGCACATTGTAGGAGCCAAGCTGTTGGGTGACTAGGACAGGGTCTTCAAACTTGGCCCTTTTATGACTTGTGGACTTCAACTCCTAGAATTCCTCAGCTGAGGAATTCTGGGAGTTGAAGTCCACAAGTCATAAAAGGGCCAAGTTTGAAGACCCCTGGATTAGGACATGAGTGACTGGTTGAAGGGTCCCCTGATCTAGGAAAGGACACAACTGGTGCACCAGATAAAATTGAGCAAAGGCCTTCCTAGCCACCTGCTCTTTAAGACTCTCCAATTGTGTAACAATCTGAAGGGGGAAGTGCAACCCCATCCAAGGTCAAAGATAGAATCTAGAGCAGACATGTCAAACACAAGGCCCGGGGGTCAGATGCGGCCCGCGACGTGGTTTCATGTGGCCCGCGAAGCCATCCTGGAAACAGTGAGGGAACGGCCCCCGCTGCCGTGGCCCTGGCCCAGGCCGGCCGGGAGCCAATGTACAATTTTGTGGTGGCCATCTATGCTGAAACGCATTCAGTCTTAGCTCCATAAGGCCATCTGGAAACAGCGAGGAACCAGCCCCTGCCGCGTCGGCCCCCGTCCCCTGGGTGCATGCTGGGGAGGGGTCACCCTTTATGAGGAATGAAGAAATGCACCATCACCTGGAAGTGGCCAGCAAATGGCCCTCGCCTACTTCACCTATCCGGCTTGATGGGCTCTGCCCTGGTCCCACCCCCTTCTGCCAGAGACCCTCAGATCTGTCCCATCCTGCCCAGGCCCCCACAGGCACCCTTGACACGAACGATGTAGAGCTGGCCACGCCCACCCAGTAGGCCACACCCACTCCATCCACGCCCACCCAGTAGGCCGCACCCACCCTGGCCACACACACACCGACCCCCCCGAGGGCAACCGCAATGCTGATGCGGCCCTCAATGAAATTGAGTTTGACACCCCTGATCTAGAGAGTTGAAACACTCACAACCACTAGATTAGGGGTCTTCAAACTTGGCAACTTTAAGACTTGTGGACTTCAACTCCCAGAATTCTTCAACAAGCCCTGGCTGGCTGCGGAATTCTGGGAGTTGAAGTCCACAAGTTTTAAAGTTGCCAAGTTTGAAGGCCCCTGCACTAGATCTTGGTAGGAATGTGCTGGAAGTGGTCCCTCCCTATCCAAACTCATTATACTGTAGCCTCCAGGCTCTGGGACAGGACCTTGAGAACCTCACTTCTTTTTTTTTCTATTCTGCACCAGATAAAAAATTATGAATAAGTGTAATAGAACTCTTGCTTAGCACAACTATGAAAGGAAGAAAAGAAATGAAAGCACTTAACGCTCATGAATGATATGCATAATGCATTAAGTGCTTCCACATAATATATTTAATGGAGTTACGATTTTGTTTCTTTGAAACGACTGGAGCTGTGTGAATTAGAATGCTCTGTTGAAATAGAGGAAATATTATTCCTAACTTCAGTTAGTTAATTTTACTTACTTTTTAATCATCATTACAAATGTTGACTCGCTGACATTGCCTTCCAGTAGCTCCTAGATTAGGTTTATAATCTTAGAAAAGCATTAGGAAAGCTCAAAAAAAAATATGGTACGTCTGATGAACACCCCATTAGGAAGATAGACTGTTTCAGTGTCCTTAACCTAGTTGAGGACTGAGAATGTGTAGTTTAAGTAAGTACAAGTAGTCCTTGACATACAACCATTCATAGCTTGACTCCCTCTTCTTTGGGGCAGCCCCTGAGATATTGGAATACGGCTATCATGTCCCCCTTCGTCCTTCTCTTCATTAAACTACACATACCCAATTCCAGCAACGGTTCTTTGTATGTTTTAGCCTCCAGTCCCCTGATCATCTTTGTTGCTCTTCTCTGCACTCTTTCTAGAGTCTCAACATCTTTTTTACATCGTGGTGACCAAAACTGGATACCGTATTCCAAGTGTGGCCTTACCAAGGTCTTGTAAAGCAGTATTAACACGTCATGTGATCTTGATTCTATCCCTCTGTTAATGCAGCCCAGCACTGTGTTGGCTTTTTTGGCAGCTGCAGCACATGGCTGGCTCCTACTTAAGCGATTGTCCACTAGGACCCACTTAACAACAGTGATTCGCTTAACAACTGTGGCAAGAAAGGTTGTACAATGGGGGTAAAATTCACTTAACGTATGTCTCGCTTAGCAACAGAAACTTTGGGCTCAATTGTGGTCGTACGTCGAGGACCACCTGTACTGTTGGACAGTGTTTGAGTTTCAGGACTTAGTGACTGTGGTCTAGTCCAGGGGTAGGCAACCTTGGCTCTTTTATGACTCGTGGACTTCAATTCCCAGAATTCCTGAGCCAGCCATGCTGAGGGGAAAGGGAGAGGTTTCCAAGCTGAGCCATGCTGGCTCAGGAATTCTGGGAGTTGAAGTCCACGAGTCATAAAAGAACCAAGGTTGCCTACCCCTGGACTAGACAGAAGTTTACTTGACGTTTCACCAATATCTGTGGTGGACATTTTCCTCTGAAAGAGGAATCTGTGATTCTGTGATTTGGATTGTTACACTGATGCCTTGTTTATGGAAAAGAACCTTTCGATATCCTGTAATTCAGATACTGGATTTGGATTTAAGGAATTTCTCTCTCTCTCTCTCTCTCTCTCTCTCTCACTCTCTCTTTAGCCTACTAAATGGTGGTGGTGGCTTGACTGGGGCGGAGGGACCGCTTCTCAATGTAAATCAGTTTCCTTTAATAATTAAGTGGTTACTTGTGGACTGGAAGCGGAAGGAATCTGCTTTATTAGTTTTTAATGCTGTATGTACTTTCTGCAGCTCTCCCTGGAATACCAAGGGGAGCCACGGTATATCCTGCTTCTGTCATTCCAGATCACTGTAGCATGGTTTGATCGGCCGCTGCTGATATCCAGAAATTTCAACTACTTCAAAATGTGGTTGTCTAGTTGTGATGGGCAACGTGCCACAGAGTCTTATTACAGTGGTTTTGAAGAAGGCTCATAAATGCCTAAATTATAAATGGAATAGTGGTACAGTATTTGACTTGGTGGTTTTAAAAAGTCAATGTATGTAGGATTAGTATTGTATAACGTTTTGCAGTTATTTATTATATATATTCATATATATTTCACACACTGTATAGGAACATAATAAAGAGTCATATATATTTCAGAACAGGAAGTCCTTAATCTATAATCAGTGATAATTATATATTATGGAATTCAGCTTCTAGTGTCTGGTTTCACAAATTAAAGCTAAACCATAGGTAATGTGGTTTCATTTTAGTTTGTGTGATATGTGAATCCAGCCTCTCTTGTTAGTAACCTGTAGTTTCCACTTAAGAATTATATGTGAAGCAGATCATGGAGAAAGGAAATAGATTGACTTTGTGGTTCTACCCTCCTATCACAACAATCCTCCTTACTATATATACTCTGTTGTGTCAACGCTGCTCACGTCGGATGTTTTTGCTTTGACAACAGTTAGAGATGCAACCATTTTCTTTTTGTGTTTTACTTTTAGAGTTAGAGTTAGATGATGCTGGGGGGAGGAATATACATGAAAGTTTAGCTAGACATAACAGTATTGGACCTAGTGTGTGAACCAAGGTTATTGAAATAAGAGATGATAAGAATTGGCGGGCTGGAGAACTGGAGGGAAAGCCTGCATTTCAAACTAATTGGAGAATGTGGTTTATGACTGTTAATTGGAGGAGGGAATTGTGCTTTGATACTATGTGCTCAGGGGAGGGGAATTCAGTTTTTGGTTTCGACTGTGTTAGTGCCGATGCTATGCTTCTCAAATAAAGATTCTTTAAGGTAAACAATGCCTCGAAGTTCTTTGAAGAGTTTCATCTGTCGGAAACATGACATGTTGGTTTAAACGGAAAACTTTCAGGAAAGTTTCAAACTATTTTCTGTTTTAAAGGTGGGGTTTTTTTTTTTGTCTATTGGATGAATTTTGGAAACATGAGAACAACTTTTTGCATACTTTTTGTTCCTCCTTCTGGCCTAATTTGACTAAGTACCGTTTATTGATTTTACTTAGGCATTTTTTTTTTTAAAAAAAAAATTGATCTGTGAGCTCTTTAATGACCAGGAAGACAGGAAGAAAAGGATAGTGTTTTGATTTTTTTAAAAAATCTTTAAATTCTAGATCACTTTATGTGTAAACGTATAAATTTCACCTAACAGCAGAAATACGTGGTGAGATAGGCTGGCAGCCAGCATAAAACCAATTCAAATGGGAGGCAGATACAATTTTAATTTAATTCCAAAGCTCTTAGAAGCAGAATCTAAATCAGTGATGGCGAACCTTTTAGAGACCGAGTGCCCAAACTGCAACCCAAAACCCACTTATGCATCGTCGGGTGCCGGGTGGGCGTGGTCCATTGGGTGGGTGTGGCCATTGGGTGGGCGTGGCTGCGGTGGTAACGGCAGACTGGGTGGGACTAAAAAGTTCAATCAATCAATTCCAACTTTGCAAGATCTTTTTTTTTCCCGCGAGAAGTTGAAATTGACTGATTGAATGTGTTTTTTTTGCGCACGGCGGTAGAGGCCTAAAGCGAAAAGGTTTTATAAAACCCAGCTGAAGGCCCAGGACTGGGGCAACGGTGCATGTGCCCACCGAGAGGGCTCTGAGTGCCGCCTCTGGCACCCGTGCCATAGGTTCGCCACCACTGATCTAAATGAATTGGTACAAACTCTGTAATTGATATTTCAACAAACTCAATTTGTTAATATAAAATACAGTGGTGGTGGTTATTTTTCCCTTATAAAATCCTTTTAGTTAATACATGGTTAAAGATGTCTGAAGGTAGTCTAAATCAGGGGTCTTCAAACTTGGCCCTTTTATGACTTGTGGACTTCAACTCCCAGAATTCCTCAGCCAGCGTGTCTGGCTGATGAATTCTGGGAGTTGAAGTCCACAACTCATAAAAGGGCCAAGTTTGAAGACCCCTGGTCTAAATAGTCAGTACGAAACTTAGCTCTCAAAATTTGAGTCTGGCGTAGATCTTTAAAGAGACCATCAAATGCAGGTAGTCCTCAACCTACGAGCACAATTGGGCCCAAAGTTTCCATTGCTAAGCAAGACAGCTGTTAAGTGAATTTTGTCCCATTTCATGATCTTTTTTGCTGTAGGTGTTAGGTGCAGTTGTTAAGTTAGTAACACGGTGGTTAAATGAATCTGGATTCCCCATTGACAAAGGGGATCACGTGACCCCGGGACATTGCGACCGTCATAAATACATGCCAAGGGTCCAGATTTTGATTACGTGACTGTGGGGAATGCTGCAATGGTCGTAAATGTGAAAAATGATCATAAGTTCCTTTTTCCCCCAGTCCTGTTGTAATTTCGAACAGTAACAAAAGAAATGGTCGTAATTGGAAGACTTCCTTTAAGTTTTCCAGGACTTTTTATTTCGAAAGTCAGCTGAACTAACGAGCTAAAAAGTCTGGTTTGGTCCCTTCATGCCAGATATTTGGAAGAAACGATGGGTCATCCGTCTGCAGAAGCCGGGAGACGTCAGCTACTAACTGCTCCAGTCCAGTTTGACCTGAGCGATGGACCTCAGCCTTATCTCTACTGTTCTGTAACCGCTGGCTCAAATATAATGTTGGAAATGGCCCCAGTTGAAAGAAAGAAACCTAATTTGGAAGTTGAGAATACGATGGGGAAAAAGATGGAATAGCAGATGGATGGAGTAAAGGGGCTTTGATTTCTGGGCAGGTGGTAGAGGAAACATCATGGGTTCCATATGTTGCTCCTCGGTCTCCATTTTATAATTTATGCATAGTTTTTCGTCTCCTGTTGAGCTGAAAAGACTCCTGGAATGGCTTGCAAAGAATAAGATAAATCCAGCTGTTTTTTTTTTCAGGGGGGGAGGGTTTGTCTATGAACTAAAACAAGAATTTCTTTCAAGTCAAGCTTTGTCCCTGAAGACTCTAAGGAGGCGTCCGTGTAATTTTCGTGGTAACGGCATGGAAGTTACACGTGAGGTTCCTTTTTTTTTTTTCCAGTTTCTCAATCAGACTAAATCTCAATCAGACTAAATTTCCTGCTGGTTTTTCATCTGAACAGCCTGAGCTTGATTTATTTATTTATTTATTATTTATTATTCGAATTTATATCCCGCCCTTCTCCTTGCGGACTCACTCGTTAAGATCAGGCAAGATTGTCTAGGGCAGGGGTAGGCAATCTTGGCTCTTTTCTGACTCGTGGACTTCAACTCCCAGAATTCCTGAGCCAGCCATGCTGAGGGGAAAGGGAGAAGTTTCTAAGCTGGCTCAGGAATTCTGGGAGTTGAAGTCCATGAGTCATAAAAGAGCTGAGGTTGCCTACATCTGGCCTAGGCCTAGGTCGCTTTCTGACTCGTGGACTTCAACTCCCAGAATTCCTGAGCCAGCATGGCTCAGCTTGGAAACCTCTCCCTTTCCCCTTAGCATGGCTGGCTCAGGAATTCTGGGAGTTGAAGTCCACGAGTCATAAAAGAGCCGAGGTTGCCTACCTCTGGCCTAGGCCTAGGCCGCTTTATGACTTGTGGACTTCAACTCCCAGAATTCCTGAGCCAGCATGGCTCAGCTTGGAAATCTCTCCCTTTCCCCTCAGCATGGCTGGCTCAGGAATTCTGGGAGTTGAAGTCCACGAGTCACAAAAGAGCCAAGGTTGCCTACCCCTGGTCTAGGGGCTTCCATTTAGCTGGCACAACCTAAAAGAAAATGGAAGGGATGAGGAAAACGAAGCAATCTAGGCAAAAGTTCCTAGTTTATATTGTTATAATAGGTTTTGAGAAACTGCTACCATACAGATTAAATTGTCTGGTGTTTTTCCTTAAAGGGCAGTTGCTTTGGGTAGCCTGTATGATGATTGGGACAAGATAGTGGAAAGCAGGTGCAGGTGAATCTGGGAAAAGTGGGATTTCTTATTGCTTCTACTTCCTCGTTTTCTTTTATGATGTACTAGCAAGCAATATATATATTGAGTCCCAATCATGAAGGAGCAATAGATTGAAAGCTTTAGCCAACATGGAAGGCCTAGATGGCAGATGGAGTCAAGAGAGGAATTAGCCTGGAGTCATTATGTTCCCACAAGTGATCTAACCCCTCTTGAATTGCTACCTAGCTCCAATTTAGTGCTGACTGTTAAGTTGACTAGATTCTTGTGTAAAGCAGTAAATCAAATTAACTGGAATGTAGGGCGTGGTTCTGATTCTTGGGCGCCTGACTAAACCCTAGCAGAATGATATGGGAACTGCTGTCAATCATGTTTACGTGCAGGTTCATGAAATTAACTATGCTGTTAAAATATGCAAATATAATGTGGCTCAAGATGTACTGAGTTTGGATGTTGAACAAAACTTCCATGCCTAATTTAGCACTGGTGAATCCATTCAATTCATTAATATCTATGGTGAAATAGGGGTGCGGTTCTGGAAATCTATTTATTTTGTATTATTCAGAACCTGGCTCATTACTTAAGGCCTTTGAGTAAAATGGAAAAAGGAAGAGGAAATGGAATATATGAAAAAGGAATAACTGACAAGGCAATTTTGTAATCAATACATTCCTAAAGTGGTCTAGATCAAACTTGAGCTGGCTAAATTTCCATTTCCATAATAGCACACGCAATTACAGAATCACGTGACTCAAAACTATTTTAAAATAATTTTGTCTCCCTTTGCACATACTTCCACGATGGAATAAAAATAGTTCTCGGACCCTCTTTTCTTCTCATACATGATATTATTGCTATTATAACAATAACAGAGTTGGAAGGGACCTTGGAGGTCTTCTAGTCCAACCCCCTGCTCAGGCAGGAAACGTTATATCATTTCAGACAAATGGTTGTCCAATCTCTTCACAAAAACTTGCAGTCTTGGAGAAGTCACAACTTCTGGATTACGTTCTGATATAGTATTCTACAGATAGACAGGTACTCAATTTTTCTAAAAATCCAGAGGAATTTGTTTTCACAATTTGTGCAAAGAAATATTTTATTAGGTCTTGCTCCGTGACTCCTTCCTATCTGTCTGTCTGTCTGTCTGTCTGTCTATCTATCATCTTTCTATGTCTGTCTGTCTGTCTGTCTATCATCTGTCTGTCTGTCTGTCTGTCTGTCTGTCTCTATCATCTGTCTGTCTGTCTATTAATTTAATTTAATTTAATTTAATTTAATTTAATTTAATTTAATTTAATTTAATTTAATTTATTCCTAGTCATTTAGGATGGCGCTATGAAGAGACATAAATTATCTATCTATCTATCTATCTATCTATCTATCTATCTATCTATCTATCTATCTATCTATCTATCTATCTATCTATCTATCTATCTATCTATCTATCTATCTTTAAGAAATGTAATAGTGGAGTGACACTGTCCATTTTGCTGAATTGTTACCACTGAAAGATGTTTCACCACACTTAAGGTTTGGAGGTGACCTTTATTAGCCCTGCTTTTATGCATTTCTGTTTGGATTATTTTATCAGCCCAGCAAAGGGAGGTCGTAGTTTCTTGACGTGTCGCCTCTGGTGCTTTCAGTAAACACAATTCAAGGGGAAGATGGTGGATAAGCAAGGTTAAAAGCTGAGCCGTAATGAACAAAACTAAGAAATTAGAATCCTATCTGAGTTGAACAACTGCACGACATGGCTTGAATAAAGAAGAAGAAAAACTTGCAGTCAATGACCCTTTGGGCTTTCCCTATTTCATCTTGAACTTTTACAAGCTGGAAGGTTGTTCAGCTAAATTATGTTTAGCAAACCATCTTGCCTTTAAGTTTAAAGGGTTTTTTTTTAAAAAAAAAAAACACCATACTCATAGAAGAAGATAATAAGCCTCCTTAAAAAAGTTATTTTTTTTGTGAAGTTCTTATTTATGACGTTCCAACCAGTTCATTTGCATAACTATTTATACTTTGTCTAATATTTGAGCCAGAAGACCATCCCAGTCAACTGGGTTATTATAGGATGTCAATTACCAGCTCTTGTTTTTCAGACTAATTGTATTAATGTGTTTATGTGTGGTCATTTGGAAACAAATGCATTTTTCCTGTCTCTTGGAGTTGCTCCATTAAAAAAAAAAGCCATGTGATTTATATTCTGCCTTGTGCGGGTCTGTGACTGTAATTAAGATTTGATTTGATTTGTATTTTGCCCCCTGTCCTCATCATAGCACATACCAATATCCCAGATTAAAACAAAAACCAGACTTCTCTGTCTTTGCAGATGTTCATGGAAGTTGATCGGTTGTGACAATTTCACCCCTCTTTTCTTTGGTTTTGCCCTCTTTTTATTTGCTCTCCCCTTCTATTGTTTGGATGAAACCTGCTCACTATAATAATAATAATAATAATAATAATAATAATAATAATAATAATAATAATAATAATAATAATAATAATAATAATAATAATAATAATAATAATAATAATAATAAAGTTAGAGGGATCTTGGAGGTCATCTAGTTCAACCCCCTGCTCAGGCAGGAAACCCTATACCATTTCAGACAAATGGCTGTCCAGTCTCTTCTTAAAAGCTTCCAGTGTTGGAGCATTCACCACTTCTGGAGGCAGGTTGTTCCACTGGTTAATTGTCCTCACTGTCAGGAAGTTTCTCCTTAGTTCTAAGTTGCTTCTCTCCTTGATTAGTTTCCATCCATTGCTTCTTGTCCTGCCTTCAGGCGCTTTGGAGAAGAGCTTGACCCCCTCTTCTTTGGGGCAGCCCCTGAGATATTGAAAGGCTGCTATCCTGTCCCCCCTCGTCCTTCTCTTCTTTAAACTAGACATACCCAATTCTTGTGGACTTCAACTCCCAGAATTTCTCAGCCGGCGTGCCTGGCTGAGGAATTCTGGGAGTTGAAGTCCACAAGTCATCAAAGGGCCAAGTTGGAAGACCCCTGTCCTAATGGATGGACCACTTTAGCGGTGTAACCAGTTGCTCAGAGTGATGATAGGACCCCCATTTGTTGATAGTGTTCAATTAGACCCTGTATAGCTCTCAGGTACTTTAATATAGATTTTTGCTCTGAGCAGGGGATTGAATTTGATGTCTCAATGTCACCTTTATACATTTATTGATTCTATGTTTGGCGTCTCGTGAAAGGTGTCTAGGAATATTTTTTTATTAAATCATCGCATCTCTCGCTAAAGTAACATTACAGAAATTCCTTGGGAAAGGAAACACAGCCTTGAATAGTAAAAACAGCAACTCTTGAGACATAATTTACACGTGCTTGTAACGGACGCCCCGGGAGAAAATGTGAACGCTTTCGATCTATTCTACGTCTGCTTTCTAAATACGAATAAAATGGGCTGCAGCTGTTTTCCGAAATACTGAGTTTGCTACTTGTTACAATCAGATCGACAGAAATTGGGAGCTTGTGCAGTCGTTTCAAACTTCCAGCGAAAGATCGCCATCTGTTTTGTTCTCTTAATGAGAGTAAATGAAGCAAACATTTAGGAGTAAGAGATGGTTTGGACACAACACATGGCACCGTTTTCAGTCTAATGTTTTGATGCTGCTTCCTCCTCCTCTCTGGCGTGGCTGCAAAAAAGAGTAGGGAAACTTTCATTTTCCAATATTTCCCTGATATATCTAAAGGTGCGATGGGTTTCGGCTTTGAAATCACCAGGCAGGATCGACACTAATTTAGCCAAATACTGGATACGAACAAACAACTGTAATAATAACAAATCGATAACAATTTCAACTGAACTCAAATCTCAGTCTACCTTTTTAGCCACTCGGAGAACCTTCAATGCCCTTAAGAGTTGTACCCCTTGTAGGTTAGCAGCCTCTGAAAGGCCAACGATCCCTTTGCAGTATTAGATTAGATCAGACATGTCAAACACAAGGCCCGGGAGCCGGATGCGGCCCGCGAAGTGGTTTCATGTGGCCTGCGAAGCCATCCTGGAAACAGTGAGGGAACGGCCCCCGCTGCCTTGGCCCTGGCCCAGGCCGGCCGGGAGCCAATGTACAATTTTGTGGTGGCCATCTATGCTGAAACGCATTCAGTCTTAGCTCCACAAGGCCGTCTAGAAACAGCGAGGAACCTGCCCCTGCTGTGTCACCCCCGCCCCCTGGGTGCATGCTGGGGAGGGGTCACCCTTTGTGAGGAATGAAGAAATGGACCATGCCTTGGCGCTTGCCCCGGTCCCACCCCCTTCTGCCAGAGACCCTCAGATCTGTCCCACTCCTGCCCAGGCCCCCACAGGCACCCTTGACGCGAATGATGTAGAGTTGGCCACACCCACCCAGTAGGCCACACCCACTCCACGCCCACCCAGTAGGCCACACCCACCCAGCCCCCAGAGGGCAACCACAATGCTGATGGGGCCCTGAATGAAATTGAGTTTGACACCCCTGGATTAGAGCAAGGGTCTTCAAACTTGGCCCTTTTATGACTTGTGGACTTCGACTCCCAGAATTCCTCAGCCAGGCACGCTGGCTGAGGAATTCTGGGAGTTGAAGTCCACTCCTCTTAAAGTCTATATCAGGGGTCTTCAAACTTGACCCTTTTATGACTTGTGGACCTCAACTCCCAGAATTCCTCAGCCAGCAGGCCTGAGGAATTAATTAAATCTTAATTAATTAATTAAATCTTGAATTAAGTCTCGATGGTTCGTTGCCGTGGCCCGTAAGATTGAGAACCCACTGCGTTAGAGAATATTTCATAAAGTGTGTGCCACACCAGGGTTGTCCCCACCTATCCCAGAATATCTGAGAACGAGAACCAGAATTCACTATGAAGATTAATGACAGTGCCACATCAGCAAATTCTAGATGGGATTGAATTATTAATGAACAGTGACAGTAACCGCTAGGCTTGATATATAAATAATGAAAGACTACTGGATGGGCTTTGTGCTATTTTTTTTTTCCTGCTTCCTGCTTATGATTCTCTTTGTATAAGAATCTTTCTTCCATTTCAGTTATTAGTCAACCAAGCCGTAAACTGTAATAGTTTAAATATGTTGTTAGTCAAAGTTGTTATGTGTAGGGAGAATACTTGTGCATTTACTGTACATTGAGGATTGCATTTTGCAGGTTTTCCCGCCTCCGTCTTATGAATTTAGACCTGTAGCATCTCTTGCACTACAAGGAAAAAATTTTAAACGGCAGCATTTTGTGGTAAAAATCCTACGAAATGTTATCTATTGATCTTTTTGAATTTGTCAGTGTGTGAGACGGAAGGCTGGGTTCTCATATACATACATCATAATCAACAAAGATGGTTAGGGGACTGGAGGCTAAAACATGTAAGGAACGGTTTCTGGAATTGGGTATGTCTAGTTTAATGAAGAGAAGGACGAGGGGGGACACGATAGCAGTGTTCCAATATCTCAGGGGCTGCCCCCAAAGAAGAGGGAGTCAAGCTATTCTCCAAAGCGCCTGAAGGCAGGACAAGAAGCAACGGGTGGAAACTAATCAAGGAGAAGAAGCAACCTAGAACCAAGGAGAAACTTCCTGACAGTGAGAACAATTAACCAGTGGAACAACCTGCCTCCAGAAGCGGAGAATGCTCCAACAGTGGAAGTTTTTAAGAAGAGACTGGATAGCCATTTGTCCGAAATGGTATACGGTTTCCTGCCTAAGCAGGGGGTTGGACTAGATGACCTCCAAAGTCCCTTCCAACATTATGATTATGATTATGATTATGATTACTATTACTACTACTACTACTACTACTATTATTATTATTATTATTATTATTATTATTATTATTATTGATCATGACACAGTCAGCCAGATGTTCAAACTGGATTTGGCATTTTGTCTACCTATCAAGTCCTTCCCAAGGACCTGGGATAGGCAGATGTGGATGTTTGATGTTATTACATCATCATCATCATTATTATTATTATTATTATTATTACTATTATTATTATTATTATTATTATTATTATTATTATTATTATTATTATTATTATTATTATTATTATTATTATTATTTACATCCACAGCTGTTGCCACAGTTGTTAAGCGAATTGCTTTAACTTTTAAATTAGTCAACCTGTTGTTAAGTGATTCTGGGCTTCCCCGTTGATGTTACAGGTCAGAAGGGGATCACATGACCCCGGAACACGGCAACCGTCATAAATATGAGTTAGTTGCCAAACGTCTGAATTTTGATCA
>NW_015390431.1:47442-61558 GCF_001527695.2 Protobothrops mucrosquamatus | reverse complement strand
TCTTTTATGACTCGTGGACTTCAACTCCCAGAATTCCTGAGCCAGCCATGCTGAGGGGAAAGGGAGAGATTTCCAAGCTGAGCCATGCCGGCTCAGGAATTCTGGGAGTTGAAGTCCACCAGTCATAAAAGAGCCAAGGTTGCCTACCTCTGGCCTAGGCCTAGGCCGCTTTATGACTTGTGAACTTCAACTCCCAGAATTCCTGAGCCGGCATGGCTCAGCTTGGAAACCTCTCCCTTTCCCCTCAGCATGGCTGGCTCAGGAATTCTGGGAGTTGAAGTCCACGAGTCATAAAAGAGACAAGGTTGCCTACCCCTGGATTAGGAGAAACGGGACGAAGAAAAGAAGGAAGGAAGGAAGGAAGGAAGGAAGGAAGGAAGGAAGGGGAAATTCGGTTCCGCATGAAAGACAGCGGACAGACTGGATTGGCGATGATTGACAGGGGTGTGATTCAAGTGAAGCCGGGCAAGAGAAAGAATACGCTTTGAAAGGGCTGAAGAATAAAGCGGCGTAGATTAGTAATGCAATCCCGTCTCCGGGCAGGATAGATCCAGACTAGCAACAGAACTCAGAAGGAATGCTGTCTCCTGGATAGCAATAGAGGAGCAAGCTGGCTTCAGTTTTGATTGACAGCGTTGAACCCAGTCCAGGGCTATGAGAATGGAATGGAAAGGAAGGGGAGGGGCGGAGAGGGAAGGGGAGAGGAGAATAAAAGGAAAGAGAAATGAAGGGAAGGGGAGAATGTAAGAGGGAAGAGAACAGAAGGGAAAAGAAAATGAGAGAGGGAAGAGAAGGGAAAGAGAAACTGGGGAAGGGAGAATGGAAGAGGGAAAAGAAGGGAAGGGAAAAGAGAATGAAAGGAGGCAAGAATGAAAGAGGGAAGAGAAGAGAAAGAAGGGGACGGGAGGGGAGAATGTAAGAGGGAAAAGGGAGGGGAAAAGTATGAAAGAGGAGGGGAGAATGATAGAGGGAAGAGAAGAGAAAGAAGAGGACGGGAGGGGAGAATGTAAGAGGGAAAAGAAGGGAAGGGAAAAGAGAATGAAAGGAGGGGAGAATGATACAGGGAAGAGAAGAGAAAGAAAGAGGAGGGGAGGGGAGAATGAAAGAGAGAAGAGAAGGGAAGGGACAAGAGAATGAAAGAGGGAAGGGAAGGGAATTCTTCACTGGCCAAGTGTGATCGGACACACAAGGCATTTGTCTCTGGGCCATAAACTCACAGCGAACATATAAACAGCAAGTAACAGGTCCTAGGTCACAAATCATAGTTACAATCATTAATCATAAGTTACAAACAACAACTGATAAATCCTAAGAAACCACTAGGACAGGAATAGGCAACCTTGGCTCTTTTATAACTCGTGGACTTCAACTCCCAGAATTCCTGAGCCATCATGGCTCAGCATGGAAGCCTCTCCCTTTCCCCTCAGCATGGCTGGCTCAGGAATTCTGGGAGTTGAAGTCCACAAGTCATAAAAGAGCCAAGGTTGACTAGGAGAAGATAGTCGGGAAGATGAGAAAAGATGGGAAATGAGATGGTGCTGTGGGAATTCAGTCTTCAGCAGAGTGATGGCCGGGGAGTAAGCTGCTACTCAAGAGAGAGACAGCTGTCTTTTAAACCGGCCGTGGACTCAATCAGTAAAGCTTCTTGGCTTGGTCAAAACATACATCTGAATAGCAGGCTTCCCCCGCCCCTTGCCTTCCTTATTTGGCACATTTACATCTCCAAATCGTATTCACTGCCCTGTATTCATAGCTCCTGGATTCCTGTATTGCAGCAGTGAGGATGGATGTCTACCTGTGCTGTGGTCTGGAGGGAGGTGATTTGTGCCTTACTAAGATAAAAAGACTTCACACTTCACCTGCTGGTTTGCTCTCATTATTTTGGTTGCCTGCTGCCTGCCAAAGCACTTAAGTAATTCCATATGCTCAAGAGGGTGGTTTTTTTGGTGATGGAGGTTTTGGTTCGAATGCTAGAAAATGTAACGTGGGAGGGATTTTAAGATTTTAAGATCCATCCCTCTCCTGCTCAGCATAGTGCTATCTCCTACCTAAATTACCTCTGTCGGGTCACCCTCCATCTCTCCTTTGAACATCTGCAGTGACCAGGAACCTGTAACTGTTAACATCTCCTCACTACTCACAAAATAGATGTTGAGAGTTTGGAAAAAGTGCAGAGAAGAGCAACTAAGACGATCCAAGGCCTGGAGGCTAAAACGTACGAAGAACGAATGCGGGACTTGGGTTTGGCCGGTCTAAAGAAAAGAAGAAATAGGGGACACATGATAGCAGTCTTCCAGTATTTGAGGGGCTGCCACAAAGAAGAGGGGGTCCAATTATTCTCCAAAGCACCAGAAGGAAGGATAAGAAACAATGGTTGGAAACTGACCAAAGAGAGAAGCAACCTGGAATTTAGGAGAAACTTCCTGACAGTGAGGACAATCAACCAGTGGAACAGAAGTTGCCTCCAGAAATCACTGGAGATTTTTAAGAAAAGACTAGACAATCACCTGTCTGAGATGGTGTAGGTCAGTGGTTCTCAACCTTTTTAATGCCGCGACCCCAACCGGTTGTAAGTCGAGGACTAAACCGGTCGTAAGTCGAGGACTAAACCGGTCATAAGTCGAGGACTACCCAACCGGTCGTAAGTCCAGGACTTTCCCTGCCCGGGAGCGTTGTGCATGCGTGGTTCCGCCCCCTGCGCCGGCTGAGGCGTAGCTGGCAAGCGGCAGAGACGGAGCAGGCCGACCACCAGCTGGCCCAGCCCAAGGGAGGTAAGGCACCCGCCGGAAAAGGGGAAAAAAATGGCGGACAAAAAAATGGACAAAAAAATGGCGGACAGCCTTGCTTGGTGACCCCCATGAAATGGTTGATCGACCCCAAATGGGGTCCCGACCCACAGGTTGAGAACCACTGGTGTAGGTTCTCCTGCTTGAGCAGGGGGCTGGACTAGATGACCTCCAGGGTTCCTTCCAGCTCTACTCTACTCTACTCTACTCTTATTCTATTCTATTCTATTCTATTCTATTCTATTCTATTCTATTCTATTCTATTCTATTCTATTCTATTCTTTTCTACTGTAAAATTCCTCCTAACATCCAGTTGGATTCTGCTAGTTTCCTGTGGAACCCATTCCTAACCAGTACCGTCCTGATCTGTTTTCTAACCCCACCATCCTCTTTGGCTGAGAGATACCCAGGAACCACTTCTTTCCTTCTTTTTGACATGTGTTAGTCCACTGGTTGACTTTGAAATTGACCTGTTCTCCCTGGGTTAATGCCTGCAATTGAAAATATATTTCAAATATTTCAGTTATTGCTTCTCCCAAGGAGCAATAGCTGGCTTCTTTCTTCCGTCTCCTCACATAATGTTCTTACGGTACTTTACAGCTTTACACTGTAAACTAATCCTACACCTAAATCCCTCTTTCAAACTCCCAACTGTTCAGCACTGGCTAATCAAATCTGGATGATCACTAGTTGGCAATTAAGAGATTAAAACAAAATCTCTGTTAAGTCTTTGCTGCGACCACGTGGTAGAACACCATCGGTAGGCAAAACGGTCCACCCTTCGGTCTGTAAAGTTTCGAAGGATGAAAAAAATGAAAATAAAAGCAGAACGGGATGATAGTAACAGCGGAAAAGAAAAGTGATGCATTGTTTAAGAGTAGCAGGATATTGTGTATGCCATGTCATTTTTCAGAGTGGACTGAAATTCCAGGCACTGGGATAATAATTTCAGCTCTTAGCATCTTGTGTGTTAAACTAACGAGCAGCAGTGGATCACAGACTTCTCTAGAGAGTAAGGAAGACGACTTGGATGCAAATATGTAGGAACTAAAATATGAAAAAGCCAGTTTGGCCTATGGTTAAGGCTCCAGGCTAGAAATCAGGAACCCGTGAGTTCTAATTCTGCCTTGGCCTTGAAAGCCAGCCGAGTGACTTTGGCCAATCACCAGGAGACGGTGAGTTCTAGTCCTGCCTTAGGCATGAAAGCTGGCTGGACGCCTGTNGAGAATGTAAGAGGGAAAAGAAGGGAAGGGAAAAGAGAATGAAAGGAGGGGAGAATGATAGAGGGAAGAGAAGAGAGAAGGACGGGAGGTGAAAGTGTAAGAGGGAAAAGAAGGGAAGGGAAAAGAATGAAAGAGGAGGGGAGAATGATAGAGGGAAGAAAGAAAGTGGAGGGGAGGGGAGAATGTAAGAGGGAAGAGAAGGGAAGGGAAGGGAAAAGAGAATGAAAGGAGGGGAGAATGATAGAGGGAAGAGAAGAGAAAGAAAGAGGAGGGGAGGGGAGAATGATAGAGGGAAGAGAAGAGAAAGAAGGGGACGGGAGGGGAGAATGTAATAGGGAAAAGAAGGGAAGGGAAAAGAATGAAAGAGGTGAGAATGATAGAGGGAAGAGAAGAGAAAGAAAGAGGAGGGGAGGGGAGAATGTAAGAGGGAAGGGAAGGGAAGGGAAAAGAAAATGAAAGGAGAGAATGATAGAGGGAAGAGAAGGGAAGGGACAAGAGAATGAAAGAGGGAAGGGAAGGGAATTCTTCACTGGCCAAGTGTGATCGGACACACAAGGCATTTGTCTCTGGGCCATAAACTCACAGCGAACATATAAACAGCAAGTAACAGGTCCTAGGTCACAAATCATAGTTACAATCATTAATCATAAGTTACAAACAACAACTGATAAATCCTAAGAAACCACTAGGACAGGAATAGGCAACCTTGGCTCTTTTATTACTCGTGGACTTCAACTCCCAGAATTCCTGAGCCAGCCCTGCTGAGGGGAAAGGGAGAGGTTTCCAAACTGAGCCGTGCTGGCTCAGGAATTCTGGGAGTTGAAGTCCACGAGTCATAAAAGAGCCAAGGTTGACTAGGAGAAGATAGTCGGGAAGATGAGAAAAGATGGGAAATGAGATGGTGCTGTGGGAATTCAGTCTTCAGCAGAGTGATGGCCGGGGAGTAATCTGCTACTCAAGAGAGAGACAGCTGTCTTTTAAACCGGCCGTGGACTCAATCAGTAAAGCTTCTTGGCTCGGTCAAAACATACATCTGAATAGCAGGCTTTTCCCACCCACCCCTTGCCTTCCTTATTTGGCATGTTTACATCTCCAAATCGTATTCACTGCCCTGTATTCATAGCTCCTGGATTCCTGTATTGCAGCAGTGAGGATGGATGTCTACCTGTGCTGTGGTCTGGAGGGAGGTGATTTGTGCCTTACTAAGATAAGAAGACTTCACACTTCACCTGCTGGTTTGCTCTCATTATTTTGGTTGCCTGCTGCCTGCCGAAGCACTTAAGTAATTCCATATGCTCAAGAGGGGTGGTTTTTTTTGGGTGATGGAGGTTTTGGTTCGAATGCTAGAAAATGTACCATGGGAGGGATTTTAAGATTTTAAGATCCATCCCTCTCCTGCTCAGCATAGTGCTATCTCCTACCTAAATTACCTCTGTCGGGTCACCCTCCATCTCTCCTTTGAACATCTGCAGTGACCAGGAACCTGTAACTGTTAACATCTCCTCGCTACTCACAAAATAGATGTTGAGAGTTTGGAAAAAGTGCAGAGAAGAGCAACTAAGATGATCCAAGACCTGGAGGCTATAACATATGAAGAACGGCTGCGGGACTAGGGTTTGGCCAGTCTAAAGAAAAGAAGAAATAGGGGACACATGATAGCAGTCTTCCAGTATTTGAGGGGCTGCCACAAAGAAGAGGGGGTCCAATTATTCTCCAAAGCACCAGAAGGAAGGATAAGAAACAATGGTTGGAAACTGACCAAAGAGAGAAGCAACCTGGAATTTAGGAGAAACTTCCTGACAGTGAGGACAATCAACCAGTGGAACAGAAGTTGCCTCCAGAAATCATGGGCGCTCCATCACTGGAGATTTTTAAGAAAAGACTAGACAATCACCTGTCTGAGATGGTGTAGGTTCTCCTGCTTGAGCAGGGGGCTGGACTAGATGACCTCCAGGGTTCCTTCCAGCTCTACTCTATTCTACTCCACTCCACTCCACTCCACTCCACTCCACTCTACTCTACTCTACTCTACTCTACTCTACTCTACTCTACTCTTATTCTATTCTATTCTATTCTATTCTATTCTATTCTATTCTATTCTATTCTATTCTATTCTATTCTTTTCTACTGTAAAATTCCTCCTAACATCCAGTTGGATTCTGCTAGTTTCCTGTGGAACCCATTCCTAACCGGTACCGTCCTGATCTGTTTTCTAACCCCACCATCCTCTTTGGCTGAGAGATACCCAGGAACCACTTCTTTCCTTCTTTTTGACATGTGTTAGTCCACTGGTTGACTTTGAAATTGACCTGTTCTCCCTGGGTTAATGCCTGCAATTGAAAATATATTTCAAATATTTCAGTTATTGCTTCTCCCAAGGAGCAATAGCTGGCTTCTTTCTTCCGTCTCCTCACATAATGTTCTTACGGTACTTTACAGCTTTACACTGTAAACTAATCCTACACCTAAATCCCTCTTTCAAACTCCCAACTGTTCAGCACTGGCTAATCAAATCCGGATGATCACTAGTTGGCAATTAAGAGATTAAAACAAAATCTCTTTTAAGTCTTTGCTGCGACCACGTGGCAGAACACCATCGGTATGCGAAACGGTCCACCCTTCGGTCTGTAGTTTCGAAGGATGAAAAAAATGAAAATAAAAGCAGAACGGGATGATAGTAACAGCAGAAAAGAAAAGTGATGCATTGTTTAAGAGTAGCAGGATATTGTGTACGCCATGTCATTTTTCAGAGTGGACTGAAATTCCAGGCACTGGGATAATAATTTCAGCTCTTAGCATCTTGTGTGTTAAACTAACGAGCAGCAGTTGATCACAGACTTCTCTAGAGAGTAAGGAAGATGACTTGGATGCAAATATGTAGGAACTAAAATATGAAAAAGCCAGTTTGGCCTATGGTTAAGGCTCCAGGCTAGAAATCAGGAACCCGTGAGTTCTAATTCTGCCTTGGCCTTGAAAGCCAGCCGAGTGACTTTGGCCAATCACCAGGAGACGGTGAGTTCTAGTCCTGCCTTAGGCATGAAAGCTGGCTGGACGCCTGTAAGTCAATCACCAGGAGGCGGTGAGTTCTAGTCCCGCCTTAGGCATGAAAGCCGGCTGGTTATGAGTTAACCATCAGGAGGCGGTGAGTTCTAGTCCCGCCTTAGGCTTGAAAGCCGGCTGGATGCCTGTAAGTCAATCACCAGGAGGCAGTGAGTTCTAGTCCCGCCTTAGACATGAAAACCGGTTGGATGACTGTGAGTCAATCACCAGGAGGCGGTGAGTTCTAGTCCTGCCTTAGGCTTGAAAGCCGGCTGGATGACTGTGAGTCAATCACCAGGAGGCGGTGAGTTCTAGTCCCGCCTTAGGCATGAAAGCCGGCTGGTTGTGAGTCAATCATCAGGAGGCGGTGCGTTCTAGTCCCGCCTTAGGCTTGAAAGCCGGCTGGATGCCTGTAAGTCAATCACCAGGAGGCGGTGAGTTCTAGTCCCGCCTTAGGCTTGAAAGCCGGCAGGATGACTATGAGTCAATCACCAGGAGGTGGTGAGTTCTAGTCCCGCCTTAGACATGAAAACCGGTTGGATGACTGAGTCAATCACCAGGAGGCGGTGAGTTCTAGTCTCACCTTCGCCATCGAAGCAGGCTGGACCATTTTGGTCCAATCACTCTCTCTCTCTAAAGCCAGCTCATCTTACAGGGTTGTTATGGGAAAAACAGGAGGAGGGAGGAGCATTAGATACCTTCACCACCTTGAGTTATTATAAAAAGAATCAAGATGGGATAAAAAAAAATCTAAATAATTAGAAATGCAGTATGGCGTGTGCAGGTCAAGACATTTCGGCAGAAAATATTAGGTATTTCCTTATCTAAAGTCAGGCTACAGAAACAACAGCCAACACAAAGAATTTGAAAAAAAAATGTGATTATTAGCAAGTTGGCTGAATGTAAAGAACTGTGGAATATGGACTTTTGCCCTAATACCGGTTATATATAACACTTAGACACTGGGCCAACATCTTAAATATGAATCAGTTAAGTAATCAGTTTTCTTAATAGCTTGTCTTTCTGGAAAGAAATGGGAAACGGAGCGAAAAAAAGTCCTCTATATTGCTTAATGTGCCCGATTAAACACCTTCCCGATTATCTTTTATTTGGCAGAAAAGGTATTTTATAAAATGAT
Organism: Protobothrops mucrosquamatus; assembly: GCF_001527695.2. NCBI lineage: Eukaryota > Metazoa > Chordata > Lepidosauria > Squamata > Viperidae > Protobothrops > Protobothrops mucrosquamatus. The sequence goes on along the minus strand of NW_015390431.1, from coordinate 53,372 downwards.
GAACAAGGTATTAAAATTCAATTAGCTTAAAAAAAGAAATATAAGCACGGAGATTGTGTGTGTGTGCTTGAGAGATAAAATCCCCAGTGAATCCTACTTATAGAAAATGAGAGTTCATGTTCTGAATATTCTATTCCTCACAATCTTAGAAATATATATTATTGATTAGTGGAATTTGACAGATATGGAAGGTACTAAATGTTCATAAGTGCTCCAGATAATGACACTTTAAAATCTTGGATGGGGGTCCTGTTGCCTGTGGTGAGAATCCACATTAACTTTATAATAATGATGATGATGATGATGATGATGATGATGATGATGATGATGATGATGATGATGATGATGATGATGAAGTTGGAAGAGACCTTGGAGGTCATCTAGTCCAACCCCCTGCTCAGGCAGGAAACCTTATACCATTTCAGACACATGGCTGTCCAGTCTCTTCTTAAAAACTTCCAGTGATGGAGCATTCACAACTTCTAGAGGCAGGTGGTTCCACTGGTTAATTGTTCTCACTGTCAGGAAATTTCTCCTTAATTCCAGGTTGCGTCTCTCCTGGATGAGTTTTCATCCATTGCTTCTTGTCCTGCCTTCAGGCGCCTTGGAGAAGAGCTTGACTCCCTCTTCTTTGGGGCAGCCCCTGAGATACTGGAAGACTGCCATCATGTCCCCCCTCGTCCTTCTCTTCATTAAACTAGACATACCCAATTCCAGCAGCCTTTCCTTATATGTTTTAGCATCCAGTCCCCTGATCATCTTTGTTGCTCTTCTCTGTACTCTTTCTAGAGTCTCAACGCCTTTTTTACATCGTGGCGACCAAAACTGGATGCCGTATTCCAAATACGGCCTTACCAAGGCCTTGTAAAGTGGTATTAATACTTCACATGACCTTGATTCTATCCCTCTGTGGTTTCTAGTGGTTTCATCTGTAACTGTGTTAATGGAATGTCAAATGATTGACAAACCAGCTTGTCCATAACGCAAGAATAATTTAAAGGCAGCCACTACTCTGATTTGGGTGACAGAGAACATCAAAATTACATGGTTGCACAAACTCAAAGAGGCATGACCAACACAGTGGGGAAAAGGTGGGCCCAGAGCACCTGTGTGGCCTCTCAGGTTTGTGAGACCCACTTCTTGTTCTTTAGGAGAAAGGATGGTTGTATGTTCAATAGCAATGGGAGAAATGTAAAAAAGATGCTGAGACTCTAGAAAGAGTGCAGAGAAGAGCAACAAAGATGATCAGGGGACTGGAGGCTAAAACATATACGGAATAGTTGCTGGAATTGGGTATGTCTAGTTTAATGAAGGGAAGGACGAGGGGGGACATGATAGCAGTCTTCCAATATCTCAGGGGCTGCCCCAAAGAAGAGGGAGTCAAGGTATTCTCCAAGGCGCCTGAAGGCCGGACAAGAAGCAACGGACTGAAACTGATCAAGGAGAGAAGCAACCTGGAACTAAGGAGAAACTTCCTGACAGTGAGAACAATTAACCAGTGGAACAACCTGCCTCCAGAAGCGGTGAATGCTCCAACACTGGAAGTTTTTAAGAAGAGACTGGACAGCCATTTGTCTGAAATGGCATAGGGTTTCCTGCCTGAGCAGGGGGTTGGACTAGATGACCTCCAAGGTCCCTTCCAACTCTGTTATTGTATCTAAATGTTAAACATGCTGTCATTTGGACTACTTTAAGCCAAAAAATATCAGATGTACAGTTATTGGGTGTATCTGTAGAAAATGATTATGGATCAATTATGCACCTGATGATTTTTTTCCTGCACAGTTACTATAACAGGTGGAATTTTAGGGAAACACAATACTTTGTAGAATTTGTATTAGGCTTAGAAATATCCCTGTCAAGTAATTGGGAAGCTTTACCTGTTGAATATCTGTTGGATACAGATATTATCTTCACCTGCATAGACCTCTGAAACTGTTGGTGCAGGACCTCTGACTTCTAAAGCTGTAGTACCAGTCAAGCAAAACAAAGTTTATAAATGTATGTGGCGTTGAATTAACGATACTTCCAATTTCTTTAGCTTTGAAACGTGATCGGAATTATTTTACAATTTCACCTTAGACCAAAGGCATTTTGAGGTTATAATATACCCTACTACTCTACTTTAACTGATTTAACATATTAATGAAAAAACATTAATATTATTAACAAGTTAGACAGGGACTTTAATATTAAATTAATAGGTCCGTTCTATTGTAGTTAAATAATATTTTCCTTTTTTTATGAGAAAATAATGGCACTTGGTCATGGGAATAAAGTCTAAAATTGACAGATTTCTTGCAAGAATAGCCAACAATTAGAAGCAGATTGACCTCTGAGACCAAATTATGAAAGTTAATCTTAGGTCTAGTTACAGAAACTATTGCAAACATTTTTGCAAGTAAGCATTTCTACCGTGGTAATAGATACACTCTATTGATTTAATAACCTATCACCTTAACCTCATATTAATGAAGGACAAATAAATATAAGGAAAAGAATCTCAGCAAATAGTTCAGCAATTATAGTGGTTGTAATTACTAACATTAGACCAGGTATAATTGGAGTTATTTTCCTGTTTGGTCTACTAATGCAAGGGTCTTCAACCCCTGGGCTGCAGGAGGAATGGGGAAGAGTGTGTGTGTGTGTGTGTGTGTGTGTGTGTGTGTGTGTGTGTGTGTGTGTGTGTGTGTGAAGCTCCGCTCGGCAAGCGGCAGAAGTAGACTGCGGAAATGGACAGACTTACTTTAAGGTTGAAAGAAAAAGAAGAAACAGAATATTTGAAAACTTGGGACCTATTTTATCAATGGTTAGAGAAAAGATTTAGGGATTAGGAATTTAATTTGTATAGTGAATAAGATACTCAGACAACACGTTTTTGTTGAAAAATTATTATTGAATTCTGTTAAAAAAAACTTAAAAAAAAAATTTGAGTGATCCTCTTAAATACAAAAATATTTTCGTTACCTATGAGAATCACAGCATTCACCAAAAATTCGTATCTATCCAAAAAGCTGAAGATTGTTTTTTTTCTTTCCATGATGAGGAACTGCACGCAATGTTTTTTTTTTCATATTATCCTTTTAAATGTCCAGAAACACTGCTGAAATTTTGTTTTATTTTTAGCATAAACTATGAAAAACGTATTCTTTTACAGGATCAGCAGAGGTTTGAAGATATCCTGCTATCTAGATACTCAGTACATCCCTGTTCTCACCCATTGTGTTCAGTTAATTGGAAGGAACAAAATGTAAGCCCAGGAGTTCAATTTTGGGAGCTGCAGAATAAAAGAGGCAAGAAAATTGTTAACTTGGAAGAATTTAATCTCTTTTCCTATACCAACTTGATGTTTACACTTAAGCCTCAGAAACATACAAACGCTTGATGTTGAACGTTTTTATAAATAAATAATCCAACAATTTCAAAAGACTTATTCAAGGAAGAACACGGTGAATTACCATTATGTCTCCCACTCAGTCTACTCTTATTTCAGCTACGCGTACTCCGTTCTCTTAAGTCAGTGGTTCTCAACCATTTTAATGCCGTGACCCCCAACCGGTCATGTCGAGGACTAAACCGGTCGTAAGTCGAGGACTAAACCGGTCGTAAGTCAAGGACTACCCAACCGGTCGTAAGTCGAGGACTTTCCCTGCCCGGGAGCGCTGCGCATGCGTGGTTCCGCCCCCTGCGCCGGCCGAGGCGTAGCTGGCAAGCAGCAGAGACGGAGCAGGCCGACCACCAGCTGGCCCAGCTCAAGGGGGGTAAGGCACCCGCCGGAAAAGGGGGAAAAAATGGCGGACAGCCTTGCTTGGCGACCCCCGTGAAATGGTCGATCGACCCCAAATGGGGTTGCAACCCATAGGTTGAGAACTGCTGTCTTAAGTGTTCTTTATCATGGTTAGATTCCAAAACCATCTTCGTTGCTCTTCTCTGCACTCTTTCCAGTTCCTCAGCTTCCTTATTGTATTGTGCTGACCAAAACTGGAACGTGCAGTCTTTCAGATGCGGTGTGACTACTGCAGTATAAAGCAGAACTATCCTTAATGATCTCAACATTATATTGCTGTTGATGCAGCCTAAGATGGCATTGGCTGTTTTGCTACCTGCAGCACGTCGTTTGCTTACGCTTAATCTGTGATCCAGGAGGACTTTGTAGGAAGTAACTACTACTACTCTTGCAGCTGTACATCTGATTTTTGCTACCTAAGTTTACAACTTTACATTAAAAGAGAATAAGTTTAACTCAGGCTTGAACTGTGGGGTCCTTTGTGTTTGCTGAGCTTGGTTGTTTTCTTGCAGAAGTTTCATTACCAAATGTGGTAACCAGTGCTTTTTTTGTAAAAAAAAAAAAAAAAAAAAAAAAAAAAAAGGTGTCGGAACTCACACACGTCTTACAACCTGCCTTGCCTACCCTACAAGATTCCATCCAAAAAAGGTGCCGGTGGGTGTTCTATGAGAAAAAAAGCCCTGGTGGTAACATCATAAACACTAGAAGGGAGTGGGGTTTGATCTCTGCTTATATAGAATCAGAATAGAGCTGGAAGGGACCTTGGAGGTCTTCTAGTCCAGCCCCCATTTCAGACAAGTGGCTGTCCAGTCTCTCCTTAAAAACCTCCAATGATGGTGCACCCACAGCCTCTGGAGACAAGTCGTTCCACTGGTTAATTGTCCTCCCTGTTAGGAAATTTCTCCTTAATTCCAGGTTGCTTCTCTCCTTGATTAGCTTCCATCCGTTGTTTCTTGTCCTGCCTTCTGGTGCTTTGGAAAATAAATTGACCCTCCCTCCTCCTTGTGGCAGCCTCCCAAATACTGCAATACTGCTATCATGTCCCCTGTAGTCTTTCTTTTCTCTAGACTGGCCATTCCCAAATCCTGCAGCCGTTCTTCATATGTTTTAGTCTCCAGGTCTTTAAATCATCTTACTTGCTCTTCTCTGTACTTTTTCCAAAGTCTCAACATCTTATTTGTAACGTGGTGACCAAAACTGGATGCAGTATTCCAGATGGGGCCTTACTAATAGGCTATTGCAGTGGTGGCGAACCTATGGCACGTGTGCCAGAGGCGGCACTCGGAGCCCTCTCTGTTGGCACGCGTGCCACCGCCACCCGGAGCAGGAGCCCCACCCAGCACAAAGGAGGCGAAGCGGCCGACTTGCAAGCTCAAGTAGAGGTGGTAGAGCAGAGGTCACCAACCATTGTCGATTGGTGGACTGGAAGAAAAGGGAGGGGAAAGCATTTTATAGGCGTGCATGCGCGCACGGGGCTGCGAGCACGCATGCACTGCAAATGGGGCGGGGCTAGTGCCTGCGTGATACTCACTAGCCCTGCCCCGTTCTTGCGTGGTGCAGCGCCTTGTATCTGCACCCTGCTGCACAGTGGTGGCCGGTTTTGCGCCTTGCAGCACGGTGGCCCATTTTTGCGCCCCTGGTTTTTGCGTGCCAGAGGCAGCACTCAGAGGCGCCACCCTGCCCCCCCCGAGGGCACCACAATGCTGATGCAGCCCTGGCACTTTGCGATAAATAAGTGGGTTTTGGGTTGCGGTTTGGGCACTCGGTCTCTAAAAGGTTCGCCATCACTGGGCTATTGTATATTGTTCAGTACCCCAAATCAATGAACTACAAACTCAGATAAACTCAAGATAAACAATCAAGTAGTAAACAACAGTCTAATCCAGAACTCTCACCAATGCTGACAGGGCAAGCCACTCATATATAAACAGAGAACAAACCTCGCTCCCTTCTAGCACTGATGCTGTTACCTAGTTGGGTAATGAAAAGTCTGCAACAAAGCAAGCAAGCTCAGAGAGCACCAAGGACCCCAAATCTTCTTCCTCTTCTTCTTCTTCTTCTTCTTCTTCTTCTTCTTCTTCTTCTTCTTCTTCTTCTTCTTCTTCTTCTTCTTCTTCTTCTTCTTCTTCTTCTTCTTCTTCTT
>NW_015390431.1:42472-45654 GCF_001527695.2 Protobothrops mucrosquamatus | reverse complement strand
CTGCAATAAAATAAGCAAGCTCAGAGAGCACCAAGGACCCCAAATCTTCTTCTTCCTCCTCCTCCTCCTCCTCCTCCTCCTCCTCCTCCTCCTCCCAGCAAACCATACTCCCTTCTTGCACTGATGATGTTACCTAGTTGGGTAATGAAATGTCTGCAAGAAAACAACCAAGCTCAGAGGGCACCAAGGACCCCATTGAACACTACACTTCTTGCCACCGAACCGCATTTTGCTAAAAATAGGCTCCAAGTCTATCACAATCCATTTGATCCTTGAGCTGTTGGCAATTCTCTGAAGTGTTGGCAATTCTCTCTCTGTACCATCTGCAGATTTGTCGAGCCTCCTTCTATCTCCCCAATTTAGTCATGTGTCAACAAACAAGATGCAGCTGCAGGCCAAGGGTGTTAGCAGCCCTGGCCCAATTGTACATTCCAGTAAATCCCCAAGCGAACAGACATTTGACACAATCTCCACATGCCAATAAATTATGGCATTTTTTTCCTGCAAACATTACCCTTGTTTACTGACTATTTATGTGCAGCTGTTTGTATGTCAACAGTTAAAAAAACAACAATAAGCACATGTGCAATTACTTTAGCAGGATGGTCACTGGTGATTCATTTGGGCAGAGAGGCCGCGCAAATTGCCTTCTCGTGCTAACAGGAAGGTCAGATAAGTTTTCATTTATAAGGTGACCAATCGTCCTCCTTTAGGGAGGACAGTCCTTCTTTTGTAAGTTCTGTCCTCTCTCAAAAAGTGTCCTCCTACATGTCCTCCTTTTCGATATTTGAAGACCGATCTGTAAATCTCCATATTCGATCGATGCCGAGCCGTTGCGTGTGATGTGACGTATTTGTATTTGACATGACGATTCGTCAAGGCTCGGTACAGTGCTGTTTTAAGAGAGTGCGCCGCACACAAGTGGCTTTGTTTACTTCTTACCGAAACACGACACGGCACACGCACGCATTAGACTCACTTTTTTCCCTTCAATTTATTTGTGTCCTCCTTCTCATTGTAAAAAAGTTGGTCACCTTAATACTGTTGAAAGAAAAGTCTTCATCCTGGTTCATCCAAGCTGGGAATAAACATGGCAACTGCTTTGGGAAGAAGGTTGCAGTTTATTGGAGAGGAGAGCCAGACAGGAAGATGGTTCTGGCAGCAAAGAGGAGAGAAAAAAAGGACTGGGCACATGTAGGAAGTGGATTTTTATATCCTCTGGAGCCTTTTGTTTGGAGTTATTTCCTGTTCCTGTTTGGAGGCTATTTCCTGTGTCATGTATTCTGACCTGAGTTTGGGTGTGCCCTTTGGCCTTTGTGAGTTAATGCTACCATGCCTGCGATTATGAGATGCATGCGCTCCGCACAGGAGAATTGTTTTGAGAGAGTGCGCCGCGTGCAAGTGGCTTTGTTTACTTCTTACCGAAACACGACACGGCACACACGCACACATTAGACTCACTTTTTTTCCCCTTCAATTTATTTGTGTCCTCCTTCTCATTGTAAAAAAGTTGGTCGCTTTACATCCAGCCCATGGGCAGAAGCTTCTTTTGGCTGCTGGAACCATGGGATGAGATCTCCCAACAATGCAGAGCGAAGATACAAAATCGTTTTTGCTTTCCTATTGGAAATGGGTTGCCTCTGGCTTCGCCAAGCAGCTCTGAAGGATTGATTTGTTGTTTGCGTACTTGTAGAAGAGAAACTGAGTGTCATGGTGCCGACAGATGAAACTCTTCAAAAGAACTTCGCGGATGTTTTGCATTGACACAGAGTTGTGCCTAGCTCTATTGCGTTTCAATTTTTTTTCTAAAAAAACCTCCCCAAACTATTAACAAATACTATAGCATTAAGAAGAAGAAGAATAAAGTTGGAAGGGACCTTGGAGGTCATCTACTCCAACCCCCTGCTCAGGCAGGTAACCCTATACCATTTCGGACAAATGGCTGTCTAGTCTCTTCTTAAAGACTTCCAGTGTTGGAGCACCCACAGCTTCTGGAGGCAGGCTGTTCCACTGGTTAATTGTTCTAACTGTCAGGAAGTTTCTCCTTGGTTCTAGGTTGCTTCTCTCCTTGATCAGTTTCCAACCGTTGTTTCTCATCCTTCCCTCTGGTGCTTTGGTGAACAAGCTGACCCCCTCTTCCTTGTGGCAGCCCCTCAGATACTGGAAACTGCTATCATGTCTCCCCTATTTCTTCTTTTCTTTAGACTAGCCAAACCCAAGTCCCGCAGCCGTTCTTCGTACGTTTTGGAACTGAAGAAGCTTCTTGAATAAGAAGTGAAATGTTTTCTAGGGGGGAAAAAAAATCCCAAGAAAGTCCAGTTGCTTTTTTGAAGAAGAAAAAAAAAACACCTTTGGGACATCCTGACCCCAATCTGGTAGACAAATGACCAGTTTGTCATTTCTATTTAGAATAGAATAACAAGAGTTGGAAGGGACCTTGGAGGTCATCTAGTCCAACCCCCTGCTCAGGCAGGAAACCTTACACCATTTCAGACAAATGGCTGTCCGGTCTCTTCTTAAAAATGTCCAGTGTTGGAGCATTCACAGCTTCTGGAGGCAGGTTGTTCCACGGATTAACATTTTATTAGCTCCATTTGTGCAGAGTCATCTTCGTTTGCCATACCTCGTCCGTAATGTCCAAGAATCTCGTATCGTTCTGATCAACCTGTGAGTTAAGTATGGACGGGATGCGATGTCAGCTGGGTGAATCCTCTGGTTTCTTCAGTGGTGTACTTAAGGGATCCTTATTAACATTTTTCATTAAGCTGGAGCCAAGTATGAAGTGCCCCCCAATTGAAAACCATGTCATTGTACTCAACGTTTTCATTAGACAGTTGGAAGAAGAGCTAGAAGAAGGACTTATCCAAATTGCAGAAGACCCAGAACGAGCTCGCTATTATCCTGCAAGAAATTCAAAGCGAACTTGAAAGGTCAAAATGAGTGGGCTGAGTGAATAAAATGAATGCAGTGAATAAAATGAATGCAGTACGCTGATGACACTCAGCTGTACATTTCCACCCCAGGCCACCCCAACGATGCCCTTGACGTGATGGCCCGTTGCCTGGAGGCCGTACGGGTCTGGATGGGGAGGAACAGACTCAGGCTCAACCCTTCCAAGACCGAGTGGCTGTGGTTTCCGGCGCCTCGGCATAGTCAGCTGATGCCATCGCTGACTATAGGGG
>NW_015390431.1:30801-41952 GCF_001527695.2 Protobothrops mucrosquamatus | reverse complement strand
CGGACCTGACCTAGGGTGGATTTTATATTGGGTTTTAAATATTCGGAAGACGCAACATTAAAATTCGGTTTAATTCGGTTTTAAGGGGGGGATTGCATATATGTTAATGGTTTTAAATATGTTGTGCGCCGCCCTGAGTCCCTGTCGGGAGAAGGGCGGCATATAAATTAAATTAAATAAATAAATAAATAAAATAAATTTTATTGAGAGAAGGTGTAGCTCCTTTTTTAAAAAAAATATATTATCTAGCTCTCCAAATCAAATTCTGTAATTGGGACAAGGGGTAAAGGGTTTCTTTGGACACTGTATTTTAGGAAAGGTTCAGTGCAACAGAAAGGAGTGGAAAGAACAAAGGGAGATAGATGATCAGGAATGGCAAGTAAGTGTTAAAAGAGCAAAAAAAGGAAATTGGGTCTGTTTAGCTTTGAAAAAGAGAACCGAGGCCGGATATAATTGCATTTTTCAAGTACCTGAAGAATTGTCAAATAAAGGAGAGTCTAAACCCGTCTGCTGTCATTCCAGAGTGGAATAATGGCCTTAAGTTTCATGAAAGTCAATTTGGATTGAAAGTTAAGTAAAACTTCCCAACAATAAGACAGAGTCTGACAGAGGAACCAATTATCCATAGAGCTGGTGAAGTTACCTTCACTGGAGGCCTTCAAGGAGAGGCCGGAGAATCACACGCTGGAAATAATTTAATTTGGATTTCCCCTGTGAGCAGATTGGATTGGAAAAATGGCCTTTTCCAACTTCCATAATATGCACCTCCACCTACATCTGCATTACCCTCTCGCCGCTCCATGTCAATTGCTGTAACTATTCTGTCTGGGAATATCTGAGAAGGAACTGTTGGATGGCCTATATCTGGAGTGGTTCCCTTTCATTCTACAGCTTTTATATTATAATTCTATTAATTAATCTTTTGCACTACATGCCTACGTTGCTTTCAAGATATGCACAGCAGTAGGAATGGGCACGCGTTTCAGATTAGTGTACAGAATACCTAATGGTGCAGAAGATCCCAAGAAGGGTACAATTATAGTAATTATTAATTTCAGAAGCTAGCTCTCCTCTCTCTCTCTCTCTCTCTCTCTCTCTCTCTCTCTCTCTCTCTCTCTCTCTCTCTCTCTCTCTCCCTCCCTCCCTCCCTCCCTCTCTCTCTCTCTCTCTCTCTCTCTCCCCCTCTCTCTGGGAAGTCAGCTCCCCAGAGAAGGAAATATTAAAAGGGCAGAAAAATATATTTCCTCAAAAGGATTTTTAAAAGCAGAAACCAACCCTGCCCCCAAGTCTCTCCCAAGCAGAAGCCAGCCCCATATAAATGCAGATGTAAACCATCAGGAAAGTTGGAGCCAGAAGCTCAAGAAGACAAAGACCTAAAATCTGCATACCCCACCTGTGCCAGGACATGGTAGGATTAACTCACAAAGGCCAAAGGGCACACCCAGACTCAGGTCAGAATACGTGTCACAGGAAATATCCTCAAAGTTCATGCCACAGGGACAGGAAACTATTCCAAACAAAAGGCTAGAGTGGAGTGGAGTGGATTGGAGTGGAGTAGAATAATGATAGAATAGAAATTAGAATAGAATAGAATAGAATAGGATTATAGAATAGGAAAATAGAATAGAATAGAATAGAATAGAACAGAGCTGGAAGGGACTTTGGAGGTCTTCTAGTCCAGCCCCCTGTTCAAACAGGAGAACCTATACCATCTCAGGCAGGTGATTGTCTAGTCTCTTCCTAAAAATCTCCAGTGATGGAGCGCCCACGATTTCTGAAGGCAAGCTGTTCCACTGGTTGACAAATGGAACTCTTCAAAGAACTTCGAGGCATTGTTTACCTTAAAGAATCTTTATTCAAGTAGCATAACATCGGCACTAACATAATCGAAGCCAAAAACTGAATTCCCCTCCCCTGAGCACATAGTATCAAAGCACAATTCCCTCCTCCAATTAACTGTCATAAATCACATTCCCCAATTAGCTTGAAGTGCGGGCTTTCCCTCCAATTCTCCAGCCCGCCAATTCTTTATCATCTCTTACTTCAACAACCTTGATTCTCACACTAGATTCAGTGTTGTTATGCCTAGCTGGACTCTCATGTACATTCCCCGCCCCTTCCCCAGCATCATCTAACTCTAAAAGCGAAAAGAAGAAAATGGCTACATCTCCAGCTGTTGTCAATGCAAAAACATCCGATGTTAGCAGCGTTGACATAAACTCGTTATGCCAAGAATAGCCTTAGTTTGCTTTGAATCATAGTATAATTACTATAATTTTTTAGGAAACGCCATTGCAAATGTAGTAATTGGCCATTTGATTTTCTTATTTGTGATATTTTCCCCAGCATGCAGCTGTTTTGAACCTTGAACTGGGTTTTGTGGTTCGTTTTTTGTTCTCTGATTTGCGCGAAACGTTCAGAGGTGGCCATTTGACATCACGCATTTGTGTAGAATAGGAAATGGTGGTATCTGTCCATTTAGATGATTGTACCTCTGTAACAGTGAGATTATATATTTAGTACTGTTGCTATCCTTGATTTTTTTTTCCCCCTTCTTCGTTTTGCTCTGCTTGTGTGTGTCAGGCAGTCACTGAGAATAACGTTTTAGCGATGTGCCAAATTGTAAGGAAAATTGCAGTAATTGTATCGGGAGCCTTTCAAAACAGAAGCGAGAGTTTTAGAGTGATTCCGTGGGCTGCATTGATGAATTACAACGCAATGAGCGAATACTATTTCAGATGGAAGAACTCATCTTTTTTTTTAGAAAAAGAAAAAAAATCTCTGTAAATCTCTTTTGCTGAATAGGTCTGATTGGCAAAACATTTCTAATTGTGTAATATAATTTAAAAAAAAACATGGTTGTCAGGCTACAAGGCAAAGGGAGACCAGCATCTTCAAGTGGTGTTAAATAACTCAAATTGTCTATCGTGGCTGCATAAATGAGAGCCTCACTCCTTTTTTTATGTGTGTCTATAGCAGGGGTAGGCAACCTTGGCTCTTTTATGACTCGTGGACTCCAACTCCCAGAATTCCTGAGCCAGCCATGCTGAGGGGAAAGGGAGAGGTTTCCATGCTGAGCCAGGCTGGCTCAGGAATTCTGGGAGTTGAAGTCCACGAGTCATGAAGGGGCCAAAGTTTCCCTCATGCTGGCTCAGGAATTCTGGGAGTTGAAGTCCATGAGTCATAAAAGAGCCAAGGTTGCCTACCCCTGGTCTATATAGTGTTACTGCATCTGCCATCTTCCCTTTTATGACACCTCCCTTAGCAAATACCAGGAGAGTTTTTAGTTTTTATTTTTTCCAAAGTTTTTATTAATTTTGCCCCCCATACATACAACAATAATTTTGCAACCAACGGGCTGTCTGAGTTTACATTCGCTACTACATATTTAATACCTAATCCTTTATTCTTTCCTCTAGCCATCGATAAAATAAGTCCCACGTTTGGTAATATTCTGTTTTTTCTTTTTCTTTCAGTCTCATAGTCAATCTGTCCATCTCTGCGCATTCTAGTATTTTTTTATTATTTCTTCATCTGTTGGCATTCCTTCATTTTCCCAATATTGCGCAAATAAGATTCTTGCCGCTGTTGTGACATGCAAAATCAAATATAGGCTTTGTTTGTTAGTCTTTTCTGGCATTATACCTAGTAAAAAAAGTCCAGGTTTAAGATCTACGTGTTCTCCCAACATCTTTTCTAGCCAAGTATGTATCTTTTTCCAATAGTTCTTTACTTTATCACATTTCCACCAAACATGGTAATACGTGCCTGACTTATGTTTACATTTCCAACATCTCTCTGACATATTTTTGAACATTTTTTGCTAATCTTGCTGGTGGCAAGTGCCCTCTATAGAACATTTTATATAAATTTTGTCTCAGGAGAGTTTTTAACTTGTCCACAGACATATAAGTAAATTATTCAGCCACTCAATCTGCATGACCCATTTTTTATGACCACAGTTGAGCCCCAAGTGAAACTTTGTGTCAATGCTGCTAACATCGGATGTTCTTGCTTTGACAATATATGAAGATGCAGCCAATTTCCCCTTAACTTGTGTGTTACTTTTAGAGTTAGAATTAGATGATACTGGGGGGTAGGTGAAGGAAGAATGTATATGAGAATTAGTTAGACATAACAACATCGTAGTAGAGTGCTTTTCAAAGTTGGTTGAAATAAGAATAAGAAATGGCGGATTGAAGAACTGGAGGGAAGGTCTGCATTTCAAACTACTTGGAGAATGTGATTTATGACCGTTAATTAGAGGAGGGAATTGTGCTTTGATACTATGTGTTTAGGGGAGGGGAATCCAGATTTTGGCTTCGACCATGTACGTGCCGATGCTATGCTACTCGAATAAAGATTCTTTAAGGTACGATGTCATGTGTCTGATTAACGAAACACTTAAAAGGACTTTCAGGCATATTTTTTCCTAAAAGCATTTATTAAGGTTACAGAGTCGTCAGTACAGCATGGTGGAAATGCTTAGGTCTGGCTTCTCTTCCGTTACGCATATACATTCTAAGCATTCCCCCCCCCCNCCCCCCCCCCTTATTTTGGGGTCATGGTTCACATCTTCCAATCAACTTGGAAGATGTGATTTACTTCCGGTTTCTTTTTCCCGGGCTATCCTTATTCTCCTCCCTTTTTCCCTGTTGCCTGGTTTAACTATAAAAATACCAGACAGTTCTGCATATTGTCAAAGCAAGAATATACAGTATTTGCAGCGTTGACATAAACAATGCCTCGAAGTTTTTTTGAAGAGTTTCATCTGTTGGAACCATGACACATTGGTTAAGTGAATTTTGCCAAATTTTATACTTTCTTGCCACACTTGTTAAGTGAATTGTTGCAGTCGTTTAAGTTAGTAACACGGGTGTCAAGAGAATCTGGCTTCTCTCCATTGGTTTTGCTTGTCAGACGGTCGCAAAAGGGGTTCACGTGACACTGGGGTGCTGCAACCATCATAAATATGAGTCAAGGCCAAGCAGCATGGTGGAGCAGTGGTTAGCGTGCAGTATTGCAGGCCAACTCTGCTCAAACTGCCAGGGGTTCAATTCCTTTGATCCTGACTGGCTCAGGGTTTGACTCAGCCTTCCGTCCTTCCGAGGTCGGTAAAATGAGAACCCAGATTGTTGGGGGGAAAGATGCTGACTCTGTAAACCGCTTAGAGGGGGCTGTAAAGCACTGTGAAGCAGTATAAAAGTCTAAGCACTATTGCTATCTAAAATTTGTCATGGTTCCGACAGATGAAACTCTTCGAAAGAACTTCGAGGCATTGTTTACCTTAAAGAATCTTTGATTCGAGTAGCATAAGATCGGCACTACATAATCGAAGCCAAAAACTGAATTCCCCTCCCCTGGGCACATAGTATCAAAGCACAATTCCCTCCTCTAGTTAACAGTCATAAATCACATTCTCCAATTAGCTTGAAGCACGGGCTTCTCTCCAGTTCTCCAGCCCGCCAATTCTTTATCAGCTCTGGGCTCAATAACCTTGATTCTCACGCTAAGTTTAGTGTTGTTATGTCTAGCTAGATTCTCGTTCACATCCCCCCCTCCCAGCATCATCTAACTCTAAAAGCGAAAGGGAAAAAGATGGCTAGATTTCCATCTGTTGTCAATGCAAAACATCCGATGTTAGCAGTGTTGACAGATCAGTTATTAAATTAGTAGCACAGAGTTAAGTGAATCTGGCTTCCCCATTGACTTTGCTTGTTGAGAGAGTTGCAAAAGGTGATTGCATGACTCCCGACACTGCAACTGTCATAAATATGAGTCAGTTGCAAAACATCAGAGTTTTGTTCACGTGACCCTGGGGGTGCTGCAATGGTCGTAAGGGTGAAAAACGGTCCTAAGTCACTTTTTTTTCAGTGCCGTTGTAACTTCAGACGGTCACTAAATGAACTGTTGCGGGTTGAGGACTACCTGTATAGAAAGTCATATTTTCTGTTAATTTGGGGGGGGGTCTATCCTCTAGAACAGAGGTCCCCAACCTTTTGGGCACCAGGGACTGGTTCTGTGGAGAGAGGTTTTTCCGCGGACCGGAGGGTGTGTGGTTTTGTGCGCTGCCTGCATCCCGCGGATGGGGCTTTGCTTGTTTGCGCGGACCGGTTGCTGGCATGCCGTGGCCCGGTACCGATCCACAGACTGGGGGTTGGGGACCCCTGCTCTAGGAGACAAAGTTCAGAAGCACATATTGATTGGGTGAAGGCAGGAGATGGACCTGTACTCTTAATACATTGGCGCTGCGCCACAGCAGCACCCCAAATGCTCGGTCAAATTGCTGGGAAGGAGCACAGTTTTCATCCTTTGGGAAATTTAGCCGATGGAGGCCTGGCAAAGAGATCTGAAATCCCCACGAATTGGCAAGCTGTCAAGGCTTTATTGAAAGAGAAATGGGAAGAAGGCAAAAAGAAGGAGTAATCTGTGGCTTTCTGCCTCCAGAGAAATAAGCCAGAGGTTTGGGAAGCTGGTTTCTTAAGAAGGGAATCATTTTACTTTTAGCATTCGAGGACTGTTGAAGATGGATGAGGTTCTTTTTGAAAAGGAAATTTCGAATAGAAGCCAGGAGAAGCAGAAAGCCCTGGACAGCGTTTACTTAATGCAGTGGTTCTCAACCTGTGGAGATGTGAAAGAGAATTTACTTAAGTTCCAGATGAGGCCTCACTTTCCGTAGAGTACACAAGAAGCAATTACGCTTCTTTTTATGCCTGAATGGCGATGTAGCACAGGCAATGAAATGCAGACCCTCGATCCAAAGTAACAGAGCCTCCCTTTCTCTCTTGGAGGGAGATCATGTTTGCTATCTCTATTGTCCTTTCCCATCCATAAGTTGGGTCTGAAAGAGGGTATGAACGGCCTATATATCTTGAGCAGCTCAGGGGGTTTTACAGACACACAAGAGCAAAAGTACAATCAACACTCCGTGAAACGTTATTAAGATAAAGAACTGTTCAGTTTGAAAAAAAAAATACATCCTTTAAACCAGGGCTTTTCAACCTTTTCACCCATTGTACCACTTTTAGGATAGGGCAATATCCGAGTACCACCAGTCGCCTAGCAAGGTGTCAAAAACTTGATGACCAAAAAAAATAAATAAATAGTGGGGGTGGGGTAGGGGTGTTTAGTTTTTATTTCCCCCGTCTGCTGGGTGGTTGCAGCAGGTTTTGGTCACTTCACATGACCCTGGGACACTGTGACCATCATAAATACGAATCAGTTGCCAAGCATCTGAATGTAAATCACAAGACCCTGGGGATGCTGCAACATTCCAGCTGATCGGCACTTCTTCTGGGCTCAGCAGAAGCACCAGGATGAGCGCCGAGCTCCAGCTGGAGCCTGGCGCTGATCCTGGCGCTTCCACTGAGCCCTGACAGTCTCGAAGAAACGCCGATCAGCTGGAAAGCAGCATTGATCCTGGCGTTTCCGCTGAGCCCTGCCAGCCCTGCAGCTCCAGCCATCTCTCGCTTAGGTTTGTGCGGTGCTGCCACCGGTTCAGCTCATTCCCCTCCCCCGCTACCACTTTTCTAGGATGGTCGCGTACCACCTGCCAGGTGCCAGTGTACCACAGGTGGTACCCGTACCACTGTTTGAAAAGCCCTGCTTTAAACCAGCGGTCCCCAACCTTTCTAGCTCTGTGGACAGACAATGGGGGGGGGAGAGGGGATGGTTTTGGGCACACATGCGCAGTGCAGAAATGTACCTTCATGCGTGCACGAGCTCCACCTCCGCTTGACAGTTCCCAACAGGCTGCGGCCTGGCACCGGGCTGCAGCCTGGGGGTTGGGGACCTCTGCTTTAAACAATTAAACGGTGGAAAACTTTACATGATAATTAGGAGGAGGCTTGTTTCAACCTGGCAGCGCGGTGGCTGAGTGGTTAAGATGTCAGCTAGAAAGGTTTGAGAGCTGAGCACCATGAGACAGGGTGAGCCCCCGTTCTCGCCCCAGCTTCTGCCAGCCGAGCAGTTCAAAAGCAGGCAGATGCGAGTAGGTGAATAGGTACCACTTCGGTGGGAAGGTAACAGCACTCTGTGACCTCATGCTGGCCACAGGACCATGGAAATGTCTTCGGACAGTGCTGGCTTGAAACAGAGATGAGCACCGTGTCAACGCTGCTAACATTGGATGTTCTTGCTTTGACAATATATGGAGATGCAGCCATTTTCCTTAACTTGTGTGTTACTCTTAGAGTTAGAATTAGATGATACTGGGGGGGGGGGATGAGGAAGAATGTGTATGGGAATTAGTTAGACATAACAAGATCTTAGTAGTGTGTGGATTCGAGGTTGTTTGAAATAGATGATAAGAAATGGCGGGTTGGAGAACTGGAGGGAAAGTCTGCATTTCAAACTACTTGGAGAATGTGATTTATGACCGTTAATTACAGGAGGGAATTGTGCTTTGATACTATGTGTTCAGGGGAGAGGAATTCAGATTTTGGCTTGGACTATGTACGTGCCGATGCTATGCCACTCGAATAAAGATTCTTTAAGGTAAACAATAGGCTTCTCAACAATACCACAGTGGGTCTCTCTTAGGACCATTGCGTGCAGAACAGAATTAACAACGATACCTAACTGACTTTTTTGGTTCCTCCTTCCAAGGTGACGACCCTCGTGAACACCAGCAACAAGGGGCCTTCGGGGAAAAAGAAAGGCCGGTCCAAGAAGGCCCACGTCCTCGCGGCTTCGGTTGAGCAAGCCACTCAGAACTTCTTGGAGAAAGGGGAGCAGATTGCGAAAGAGAGCCAAGACTTGAAGGACGAACTGGTGGCCGCCGTGGAGGATGTGCGCAAACAAGGTGTGTACTTGGAGAAGGGCAGAAATCTGATCAGAATTATCGGCAGCGATACAGATAGTCCTGGATTTGCCATCACCACAATGCAGCCCCAAATTTCTGTTGCTAAGCAGGACAGTTGCTAAGTGAGTTGTGCCCCATTTCGTGACCGTTCTCGCCACAGTTACTAAGTGAGTCCCTGCAGTTGTTCAGTTAGTAACACTTAACATCTGGCTTCCCCGTTGACTAATAATAACAACAACAACAACAACAACAATAATAATAATAATAGTCAGGGCTTTTTTTTGTCATAGAACGCCCAGAACGGAGTTCCGGCACCTTTTTTGGATGGAACCTTGTAGGGTAGGCAAGGCGGGTTGTATGACGTATGTGAGTTCTGGCACCTTTTTTTTTACAAAAAAAGCACTGATGATGATGATGATGATGATGATGATGATGATGATAATAATAATAATAAAGTTGGAAGGGACCTTGGAGGTCATCTAGTCCAACCCCCTGCTCAGGCAGGTAACCCTATACCATTTCGGACAATTGGCTGTCCAGTCTCTTCTTAAAAATTTCCAGTGTTGGAGCATTCACCGCTTTTGGAGGCAGGTTGTTCCACTGGTTAATTGTTCTCACTGTCAGGAAGTTTCTCCTTAGTTCTAAGTTGCTTTTCTCTTTGGTTAGTTTCCATCCCTTACTTCTTGTCCTGCCTTCAGGGGGGGGGGGGATATTTATAACTAGTTCTTGCAATTTGTTATCTGTTTCATTTGTTACTCAGCTTTGGCCAGATTCATTCTGTGAATTATTATGTGCTAAATGTCACTCTATGCAAATATTTTCTTGTTAGTCCTCTCAGGTCCTCTCCAAACCTATTAATTCTTTTTACAGCTCTCAGAAAATAGAGATTGTGAAAGGCATTATATTCTCTGTCCCTGGGTGATATGAAGCACTTGGCCTGAATGAACAAACGCTGTGTAAAAATCTTAGAAAATATATTGCATTTTTACCTTTCCCCGTAACGTTTCTAATATTCTTAAGCGGTGAGCAAATAAGGTGGTTAAAATAGAAAGGAAAATTAAAAAAAACAAAACCCAGCTCTACATATCTCAGTTGATCACCTGCCTTCCTAAATTAATGTACTCTCTCCTACTGGGATTTTTTTTTAAATGTGAACTAAAATGAATATAGATGTGAACTTCTGAAGTAGAACACGGGCCAAATTCAGCCAAACTCAGGCTGACTTGATCTAAATCTGTCCTCGAACTAAATCTTGGCAGTGAAACTCCTATGAAGACCTGCAAAGGAAGTACAGAGCATTTAAATCAATTTCATTGAGGGCCGCATCAGCATTGCGGTTGCCCTCGGGGGGGGCGGGGGTGTGTGTGGCCAGGGTGGGTGCGGCCTACTGGGTGGGCGTGGATGGAGTAGGTGTGGCCTACTGGGTGGGCGTGAATGGAGTGGGTGTGGCCTACTGGGTGGGCGTGGATGGAGTGGGTGTGGCCTACTGGGTGGGTGCGGCCAGGGTGGGTGCAGCCTACTGGGTGGGTGTGGATGGAGTGGGTGTGGCCTACTGGGTGAGCGTGGCCAGCTGTACATCGTTCCCGTCAAGGGTGCCTATGGGGGCCTGGGCAGGAGTGGGGCAGATCTGAGGGTCTCTGGCAGAAGGGGGTGGGACCGGGGCAAGCGCCAAGGCATGGTGCATTTCTTCATTCCTCACAAAGGGTGACACCTCCCCAGCATGCACCCAGGGGGTGCGGGCGACGTGGCAGGGGCTGGTTCCTCGCTGTTTCCGGACGACCCTGTGGAGCTAAGACTGAATGTGTTTCAGCATAGATGGCCACCACAAAATTGTACAATGGCTCCCGGCCGGCCTGGGCCAGGGCCAAGGCAGCGGGGGCCGTTCCCTCACTGTTTCCAGGATGGCTTCGCGGGCCACATGAAACCACTTCGCGGGCCACATCCGGCCCCAGGGCCATGTGTTGTTTTTTTTTTTTTAATAAATTTTTTATTGATTTTTGTAATTAAGCAACAAATAATATGATGCATTTATGTACATAAACAGAAAAAAAAAATAATCCAAGTCAATACATTTTCAGGGCCATGTGTTTGACATGTCTGCTTTAAATGATTCAGGATTTCAGAAGGATGCCGAAGAGCATAGAGAGTTCAGATGCGTTTGACCCCCACCTGTAGGCCCGGCTTTCGTCATCTCTTACATACATTGTGTTGAAGATACTGTTAGGAAGCAGGTCACAACTCTCTCTCAGAAGGGGGTGCCTTCTGCCATGACTCAGAGGAGTCATCCCAACATCCCCGCTATTATTATTATTATTATTATTATTATTATTATTATTATTATTATTATT
>NW_015390431.1:27958-29730 GCF_001527695.2 Protobothrops mucrosquamatus | reverse complement strand
TGTCTTTTTGGCAGCAGTTTCAGCATTCCACGCCCGGGCTGATAACCATTTTGGCTATGCATTTCCTCAAGGAATTGCAAAATGTGCACCCATCTGTTATGCCTCCTGTGCCAATGAGGTTTTTCTCATTGCTCTGATATTTTTATTAAAATTCTTTGAACCTCTTGGCTTCAATAGATCTTCGGCTGCTCGGTGCCAGGTTGTCTTCCTCGTAGCAATCACCTCCCTGAAAAGAGATGAACATTGCATGTTTCAGCAGGGTGAACACAATTTCACACTTTTTTTTCGTGAAGTCAGGATCAATTCCACAAAGACAAAAGAGATCTTCAGACAAAATTTTCTTTCTAAGGGTCACAGTCACCTTCTGTTTATTCTTATTATGATGATTTGTTGCACAGCCAGCCAAATATTTAGACTGGATTTGGCACGTTTTGTCAGAACTATTGAGTCCTTGTCAAGGACCTTGGATAGGTAGATGTTGTTTAATGTTGTTAGATAAATAATAATAACAACAATAACAACAATAATAGAGTTGGAAGGGACCTTGAAGGTCTTCTAGTCCAACCCTCTGCTCAGGCAGGAAACTATATATACCATGTCAGACCAATGGCTGTCCAGTCTCTTCTTAAAAACTTCCAGTGTTGGAGCATTCACAGCTTCTGGAGGCAGGTTGTTCCACTGGTTAATTGTTCTAACTGTCAGGAAATTCTTCCTTAGTTCCAGGTTGCTTCTCTCCTTGATCAGTTTCCATCCGTTGCTTCTTGTCCTGCCTTCAGCCGCCTTGGAGAATAGCTTGACTCCCTCTTCTTTGGGGCAGCCCCTCAAATATTGGAATACTGCTATCCTGTCCCCCCTCGTCCTTCTCTTCATTAAACCAGACATCCCCAATTCCAGCAACCGTTCCTTATATGTTTTAGCCTCCAGTCCCCTGATCATCTTTGTTACTCTTCTCTGCACTCTTTCTAGAGTCTCAGCATCTTTTTTACATCGTGGTGACCAAAACTGGATGCAGCATTCTAAGTGTGGCCTTACCAAGGCCTTGTAAAGTGCTATTAACACTTCACCTGAGAGTGCTATTAACACTTCACCTCCCTCCCTCTCCCTCTTTCACTCCCCCACTCCTCCTTCCTTCCTTCCTCCCTCCTTCCTTCCTTTCCTTCCTTCATTCTTCCCTTCCCCACTCCCTCCCCCACTCCTGTTTCCTCCTTCCTTCCTTCCTTCCTTCCTTCCTTCCTTCCTTCCTTCCTTTCTGCGTCCCTCTTTCTTTTACCTATCTAAGCGTAATACACCCTTGTCACAGTGTTGCATTGTATTGAATGAAAAACAACTCACTCTTTTAGTTTACACAGTATTCATCTCACTGTGACCCTGGATCATGATAGATTCAGTTAGAAATGGCATTGATATATTGGTTGCAGAGCTTTTATGTTGCAGTTTCCTCCTAGCATTTCTCATATCTGTGCTAAAACTGTCACTCAGGTATGCTTACTAAGGGCTCAATTATTACATTCCGGGTCTGAAGAAACGAGATTGCTTACCTCATATCTCTGTCAAGGGAGAACCTAACCACCGGCCTTGGGTTATAACAACGTCTCCATTATGAGCAGGCTTTGTGGATTTTCAGCTTGTTTCATCTCACGTTTTTCTCGGTGCATACCGAGATGCCTAGCTTAAATGGCCGTCGTTGGTTACCCGTCAACATTTCTGTAAAAATCCTCATCTAACCCCTCCTTGCTGCTCTCAGTTCTTCAATCTTAAACTTTGTTTATTCA
>NW_015390431.1:22886-27707 GCF_001527695.2 Protobothrops mucrosquamatus | reverse complement strand
CCTTGGGTTATAACAACGTCTCCATTATGAGCAGGCTTTGTGGATTTTCAGCTTGTTTCATCTCACGTTTTTCTCGGTGCATACCGAGATGCCTAGCTTAAATGGCCGTCGTTGGTTACCCGTCAACATTTCTGTAAAAATCCTCATCTAACCCCTCCTTGCTGCTCTCAGTTCTTCAATCTTAAACTTTGTTTATTCAATAAATCCAATTCATTCGGTTGTACACAAGACGTTTATAAAACCCTGCATGAGGGCAGGGGTCCCCAACCCCTGGTCCGTGGCCCGGCACCGATCTGTGGCCCGGCACCGGGCTGTGGCATTCCAGAAACTGGTCCGCGCAAACAAGCAAATCCCCATCGGCGGGGTGCAGGCAGTACATGCAACCAGACCCCTTCTGGTCTGCAGAAAAACCTCTCTCCTCGGAACCGGTCCCTGGTGCTCAAAAGGTTGGGGACCTCTGATGTAAGGGGTTGGAAAAAAGAGACAAGACATAGGAGAGGAGCAGATAGAGCTGGAGGGTGGTGGAGTTGTGTGTCATCAATTTAGAATCTTTGCACGCCCACAAGCGCTCCGAATTCAACCCTTCCTGAATTCCATGGACACTTTGTCAAGGTTCTGACTCACGAACCCAATCGAGCAAGGACCATTAAGTCTGATTGCTTAATACAAAACTTTATTGGGTACATAATTTCGGCACGAATGAAGCAAAAGCAGCTCTGGTTATTTCCTGCGCAATCCAATATAGTTAAAATATAGAATTCTCCTTCCCCTTATTAGTGCAGGTAATAACAATAACAACAACAACAAAACAACAACAACAACAATAATAAATTTGGAAGGTACCTTGGAGGTCATCTAGTCCAACCCCCTGCTCAGGCAAGAAACCCTATTCCATTTCAGACAAATTGCTGTCCAGTCTCTTCTTAAAAACTTCCAGTGTTGGAGCATTCACCGCTTCTGGAGGCAGGTGGTTCCACTGGTTAATTGTTCTCACTGTCAGGAAGTTTCTCCTTAGTTCTAGGTTGCTTCTCTCCTTGATTAATTTCCATCTGTTGCTTCTCGTCCTGCCTTCAGGTGCTTTGTAGAGTAGCTTGACTCCTTCTTCTTTGTGGCAGCCCCTGAGATATTGGAAGACTGCAATCATGTCCCCCCTGGTCCTTCTCTTCATTAAACTAGACATACCCAATTCCAGCAACCTTTCTTTATATGTTTTTAACCTCCAGTCCCCTGATCATCTTTGTTGCTCTTCTCTGCATTCTTTCTAGAGTCTCAACATCTTTTTTAGATCGCGGTGACCAAAACTGGATGCAGTATTCCAAGTGTGGCCTTACCAAGGCCTTGTAAAGTGGTATTAACACTTCACGTGATCGTGATTCCATCCCTCTGTCAATGCAGCCCAGCACTGTGTTGGCTTTTTTGGCAGCTTCAGCACACGGCTGGCTCATATCTAAATGATTGTCCACTAGGACTCCAAGATCCCTCTCAGAGTTGCTACTATTGAGCAAGGTACCCCCTATCCTATACCTGTGCATTTGATTTTTCTTGCCTAAATGTAGAACCTTACTTTTTTCACCATTGAATTTCATTTTGTTAGATAGCGCCCAGTGTTCAAGTCTGTCCAGATCCTTCTGTATCTTAAGCCTGTCTTCTGGAGTGTTGGCTATTCCTGCCAGCTTGGTGTCATCTGCAAATTTGATGAGTTCCCCATCTATCCTATACCATTTCAGACAAACCTTGGGATTGGTTAAAAGAACAGGACTAGAAACCAGGTGATTGGGAATTCTTGTCAAGCCTTAGACACAAAGCCAAAAATGTTGCCAAGAAAACTGCAGGGACCTGATGCTATAATTGCCAGGAGTCAAGTCTTACCGAAAGGCACAGAACACATAAGAGTTATATCTTATTTAGTATAAACATTTATATATATATTTTTCTGAAGCTCCCATTCACACCCACAGAATAGATTGGGTGCTCTATGCCCACCTGTGTTGCTGACCTATAGTAGTGTTTATGATCGTCATACATTTATTTTACATAGAACTAAAAGGGATAGTTCTGGGCTCAAACTTCCTGCCAAATAGATGGGGAAGAAATGGAGGTAGTAACAGATTTTATCTTCCTGGGCTCCAAGATCACCGCAGATGGGGACTGCAGCCAAGAAATTAAAAGACGCTTGCTCCTGGGGAGGAAAGCTATGGCAAATCTAGACAGCATACTAAAAAGCAGAGACATCACCCTGCCAACAAAAGTACATATAGTCAAGGCCATGGTTTTCCCAGTTGCAATGTATGGCTGTGAAAGTTAGACCATAAGAAAGGTTGAGCGCCAAAGAATGGAGGCCTTTGAACTCTGGTGCTGGAGAAGACTCCTGCGAGTCCCCTGGACTGCAAGGCGATCAAACCGGTCAGTCCTAGAGGAGATCAACCCTGATTGCTCTTTAGAAGGCCAGATCCTGAAGTTGAAACTCAAGTACTTTGGCCACCTAAGGAGAAGGAAGGACTCCCTGGAGAAGGGCCTAATGCTGGGAAAGACTGAGGTCAATGGAAGAAAGGGACGACAGAGAATGAGGTGGCTGGATGGAGTCCCTGAAGCAGTAGGCGTGAGCTTCAATGGACTCCAGAAGATGGTAGAGGACAGGAAGGCCTGGAGGAACGTTGTCCATGGGGTTGCGATGGGTGGGACATGACTTCGCAACTAACAACAACAACAAAAGGGATAAACTCGCACAATGAACAACATTTCACCCTGTGACATAAACAGATTTAAAAACAAAAAATCTTATTGCAAGGTGACATTTGCTAGGTGCTGCCCGTAAGCATGACAGCTTTGCGGGCGGAAAGAAGATAAAAAAGTCCTGCATCTTTCTCCGTGCTCTCCAGGGAACGACAGCCGTTGCAACAATTAAAATCTCTACATTAAATCTATACATTTAATGGCCCGTGTCTTATGCGAAGCCGTGGGTGACTGGCTCTAAACCCGTTTAATAGCCTTAGGAAAATCCGCATGCTCTACAGTCTTTAAGTGACATTGATGTTTCTGCCACTCTGAAGCTACTCAGTCATAACCAGCTTTTTAATACACCACGGTAGGTTTACTGGCCGTGGTGGGAAAGGAAGCGGTGGTAATACTTTTGCCCACTTTAAAAAAAGAAAAAAGGAAAAAAAAACTTGATCTAGCCTTAAGAGTCACTTGAGACAAATAGATGGAAGCTATTTAAAGGCAGTTAATGATGCTGCTTAGATTTTTAGAAAGTTAGAGTGGGAGTGTGAATCACTGTCAGAAGAATTGCTAATCACTGTTATTTAAAGAAGAGGTGTACCTGAGGCTTCATTAAAATATAAAGTGTTGGCACCCTTTGGAGCAATTATACCTGACAGGCATGGCTGGCTCCATCCCCAGGTTGCGAGTCTCCAGTCATCTGTAGGGTGAGGCAGTGGTAAGTTTTGCACATTCTTAAAAAAAAAAGAAAAAAAAACCAGAAAAGCAATTCTTTAGGGGGTGATCCGAGCGTATTGGCTACGCGAAGTCCTGTTCTCTGCAAAAAAGGGGAAAAAAAGGAACAGACTGTGTTTTCAAAGTCAAAGGACTGGGATCCATTGGAAAACAGCGCTTACCTTGATAGACGGTAAGGGCTTTGTTTAATAATAACAATAACAATAACAACAACAACAATAATAATAATAATAATAATAATAATAATAAAGTTGGAAGGGACCTTAAAGGTGAATGTAATGTAATGGAATGAAGTGGAGTGGAATGGAGTAGAGTATAGTAGAGTAGAGTAGAGTAGAGTAGAATAGAGTAGAATAGAATATAGAGAATAGAATAGAATAGAATAGAATAGAATAGAATATAATAGAATAGAATAGAATGGAATGGAATGGAGTGGAGTGGAGTGGAGTAGAGTACAGCAGAATAGAGTAGAGTAGAGTAGAGTAGAGTAGAGTAGAACATAGAGAATAGAATAGAATAACAGTTGGAAGGGACCTTGGAGGTCATCTAGTTCAACCCCCTGCTCAGGCAGGAAACCCTATACCATTTCGGACAAATAGCTGTCCAATCTCTTCTTGAAAACTTTCAGTGTTGAAGCATTCACAGCTTCTGGAGGCAGGTTGTTCCACTGGTTAATTGTTCCAACGGTCAGGAAATTCCTCCTTAGTTCTAGGTTTCATTCAAGAAGACCTGAGTGTGGTCTGTGGTTGGGGAATCTTCTATTCGCCATGGCGAATCTATGAGGATTCGCCACGGCCAACTCGCCACGGGACAACTTGCCACAGGACCACTCTCCACAGCCAACTGTATACGGGACAACTCGCTGTGGAACAAGAGTTGACACTAATATCATAGAAATGGTGGAATAGAATCATTAAAGAAAGGATGCAAAAGGAGGGAGGGAATGAAACAGGAATGGCAAAAATTAAAATACTTCTTGTGCCCAATGATGCCCTTGACGTGATGGCCCGGTGCCTGGAGGCCGTACGGGTCTGGATGGGGAGAAACAGACTCAGGCTCAACCCTTCCAAGACCGAGTGGCTGTGGTTGCCGGCACCCCGGCATAGTCAGCTGACCCCGTCGCTGACTATAGGGGGCGAAACTTTGGCCTCCTCGGAGAGGGTGCGCAGTCTGGGTGTCCTCCTGGACCCACGGCTGACACTAGAAGACCAGCTGACGGCCGTGGCCAGGGGGGCGTTCTACCGGGTACGCCTGGTTTACCAGTTGCGGCCTTTTCTGGACCGGGACGCCTTGCGCACAGTCACCCACGCTCTTGTCACCTCCCGCCTGGACTACTGCAATGCTCTCTACATGGGGCTCCCCTTGAGG
>NW_015390431.1:19830-22448 GCF_001527695.2 Protobothrops mucrosquamatus | reverse complement strand
AATGCAGCCGCGCGGGCGGTGATGGGAGTGACTTGTCGCTCCCATGTAACGCCGCTGCTGCGCGAGCTGCACTGGCTGCCGGTGGCTTTCCGGGTGCGCTTCAAGGTGTTGATTATCATCTTCAAAGCGCTCCATGGCATCGGACCTGGTTATCTCCGAGACCGCCTTCTGCCTCCGATTACCTCTCATCGGCCGATACACTCCCACAGAGAGGGTCTCCTCAGGGTGCCGTCAGCCAGACAGTGCCGGCTGGTGACCCCCAGGGGGAGGGCCTTCTCTGTTGGAGCTCCCACCCTATGGAACGAGCTACCCCCAGAGATCCGGGTGATTCCGGATCTCCCCTCCTTCCACCGCGCCCTCAAGACATGGCTATTTAAGTTAGCAGGACTGGCCTAAGGGTTATTTTAATTTGGTTTTAAAAAAATTTAAAAAAAAAAAATTTCGAATTTTCGGCCTTAGAATAATATTTCATTTTAATTAATATTTTAAATTGTGTATTTTTGTATTCAAGTATTTGTTTTTAAATGGTTGTAAGCCGCCCTGAGTCCGCAGGGAGAAGGGCGGGGTAGAAATACAATAAATAAATAAATAAATAAATAAATAAATAAATAAATAAATAAATAAATAAATAAATAAATAAATAAATAAATAAATAAATAAATAAATAAATAAATAAATAAATAAATAAATAAATAAATAAATAAATAAATAAATAAATAGGAATTAAATTGTGGCAAGGGAGAATGAGGATAGATCATCTTGGAAGTTGCCATGCTGATTGATGAGATCTCTGAAAAACGGAATGCTTACTCTGGGTCTTACTCTTTTTCCCGGGTGAAAAAGCTGATTGTTGGCTGTGTCAAAATGGTTTTGGGGGAAAACGTGGGAAGAAGAGTCTCTGGCAGGGGTCTTCAAACTTGGCCCTTTTATGACTCAGGGACTTCAACTCCCAGAATTCCTCAGCCAGACTAGTTTCCATTAGTTAGTTTCCATTCCTTGCTTCTGATTAGTTTCCATTCCTTGCTTCTTGTCCTGCCTTAGTTTCCATTCCTTGCTTCTTGTCCTGCCTTCAGGTGCTCAGCCAGGCACGCTGGCTGAGGAATTCTGGGAGTTGAAGTCCACAAGTCATAAAAGGGCCAGGTTTGAAGACCCCTGACCAAGGCCTTTAAGATCTGTGGACTTCAACTCACAGAATTCCTCAGCCAGGCATGCTGGCTGAGGAATTCTGGGAGTTGAAGTCCACGAGTCATAAAAGGGCCAGGTTTGAAGCCCCCCGGTCTATGGAGTCTCTTACATGATAAGCCTGCCTTTCTTCTGCTTTGCCAACTTTGGTGAACAGTTGAATTCCTTCAAATTCTTCGTGACGTTCTCCACTCCAAACAAGGCCGTCGCATCTTTCATTCCACAGGTGCACGAATCCGAAGTTCCCTTGCTCGCTTTTTGTTAAGGATTTTTAAGCCCCGTGCTGTATTGATTTCCATCCTGCTGTTCAGATAAGGCCCGACAAGGCCTTTTCTTCGTAATGTGACTTCAGTCCATTTTCAAAACACCTGCTGTACTGACCTCGGGAGGCAGCGATAAGACGGAGACTGGCAGATCTCTTTTTGGAGGCTCCACGTTCCTTTTACAAAATCAGCTTCCATTCTATCCAAAGATCAGACCTCAACGAAGCAGCCTTTTATAGGTCATGATTTTTATTTTTTATTTTTTTTCAATTTCCTATTGATTGGCTGCTTTTGAAATCGGCTAGGTTTGGCCACTGCTTCTATGCTGGCTGTGTCATAATGTGAGTAAGCAGTTGCTAGTGCTTAAAACAGGGGTAGTAGGGAGGAACGGGCGAACTGAGTAGACGGAGGGCAATGCAGAAGAGAACGGTGGTATTCATAGACGGCTGAACAGAAATGAGATTCGGCATTTTCGGCTGGCAAACTCTTTCGAGAATTATAGGTTAATGATTTTCCTTCAAGTTCCGAAACTTTATTTTTTTTTTTTTAAAGGTTAATAGTTTGAAATTTTCCGCAGTATTTCTTTGGGCGAAGGGGAGTCTCGTGCTTTTGAAATCTTTGAGTATTTAGACTAGATAATTACATTTTCTTTTTGGTTTTTTTTTGCCAATAGTAGATGATTGCAAACTGAATTTGAGCCAGCAGGGCGATCTGACTGCTCTAAAGGCAAGCCGAAATGTTAGGTTGACTTCAGAAAAATGTTAATTCATAAATCGTGCAAAGTACTTGCTGCTTCGGATTCCATCTCTAGTATTTTGTCCCGTTCACTTTAAGCATCCAATTGGAACTGGATCAGAAAATGGAAGCGTCCAGAGAATAGAAAGGAAGAGATAAAAATCAAGATCACGTGAAGTGTTAGTATCACTTTACAAAGCCTTAGTACAGGGGTCTTCAAACTTGGGCCTTTTATAACGTGTGACTTCAACTCCCAGAATTCCTCAGCCAGGCACGCTGGCTGAGGAATTCTGGGAGTTGAAGTCCATCCTCTTAAAATCTATATTAGGGGTCTTCAAACTTGGCCCTTTCATGACTTGTGGACTTCAACTCCCAGAATTCCTCAGCCAGGCACGCTGGGTGAGGAATTCTGGGAGTTGAAGTCCACTCCTGTTAAAG
>NW_015390431.1:9800-17178 GCF_001527695.2 Protobothrops mucrosquamatus | reverse complement strand
AGGCAGAAGGGCAGGCCCCAAAACAAGAGCACCTAGGCAGGGAAAACAATAAGGATTTGGGGACCTGACATAGGACCTTCCGAAGGTTTTTCCTGACATACAGTGCAGTGTACGGAGCTGTACATGTTCGCCCTCTTGTGGCGGATGCAAGCCATGGACTCGGTCCTCTTTTGTGAGTCCCAGTAAGAAATTAAACCCACCCTGAAGCCGGGATTTTGATAACAGCTGGGAATTGCGAACGCTTAATGAGTGATCAAAGAGAGGGACAAAATGAAAGCCACCCCAAAGAATTATTACAGGGCAGCCCGTGATTTATTGTGTAAAGTTGTGTTTGGTTTGTTGCGCCGGCCAGAGTTAATAAACAAATAAATGTATAACGAAACAGTTTGCAAAAACAGTTTTTTTTTAAAAAAAGCACCTTTGAGACAACTGAATAAAGTGCAGGTTGTCCTCAACTTACAATGTCTCATTTAGTGGCCGTTCAAAATTAGAATGGCACTGAAAAAAAGTGATTTAGGACCCTTTTCACACTTCGGACCGTTGTGTCCTCAGGGTCACCTGAGTGGTGCAAATGGGTGTGGAGCCTTCTTGGAACTGCTCAAAGAGGCCACCTGTGTCAAAACTGAACAGCCCTCTCTCAACAGTGTGTGTGTGTGTGGGGGGGGGAATACAACATCACCTATCTCCAGTCGACAACACAGTCCTTTCAGCAGTTCCAAGAAAGCTCCACTCCCAGTTGCACCACTCAGGTGACCCTGAGGACACAGATAAGCCTCCAAGTGGCCTCAACAACTCTCTAAAAGGATGCAAATGACTGCTTTTTACCATGGTTTTGCCAAAAAATTGGCATTTATTTCCGTTTTTGGCAAAACCAGCTCACAGCCCACCATTGGTTTGCTTAATTATCACTTTCTTGACAGTTACCTTCTGTTCTGTTCTGTTCTTAGTCTAGTCTAGTCTAGTCTATTCTAGTCTATATGCTATTCTATATTCTAGTCTAGTCTAGTCTAGTCTAGTCTCTGTTCTGTTCTACTCTATTCTATTCTATTCTATTGTATCCTATCCTATCCTATCCTATCCCATTCTATTCTGTTCTGTTCTATTCCATTCCATTCCATTCCATATTCTATTCTGTTCTGTTCTATTCTATTCTATTCTATTCTATTCTATTCTATTCTATTCTATTCTATTCTATTCTATTCTATTCTATTCTATTCTATTCCATTTCATTCCATTCCATTCCATTCCATTCTATTCCATTCCATATTCTATTCTATTCCATTCCATTCCATTCCATTCTATTCTATTCTATTCCATTCCATTCCATATTCTATTCTATTCCATTCCATTCCATTCTATTCTATTCTATTCCATTCCATTCCATTTCATTCCATTCCATTCCATTCCATTCTATTCCATTCCATATTCTATTCCATTCCATTCCATTCCATTCCATTCTATTCTATTCTATTCCATTCCATTCCATATTCTATTCTATTCCATTCCATTCCATTCCATTCCATTCCATTCTATTCTATTCTATTCTATTCTATTCCATTCCATTTCATTCCATTCCATTCCATTCCATTCCATTCTATTCTATTCCATTCCATTCCATTCCATTCTATTCTATTCTATTCTATTCTATTCCATTCCATTCCATATTCTATTCTATTCCATTCCATTCCATTCCATTCTATTCTATTCTATTCTATTCTATTCTATTCTATTCTATTCTATTCCAATTCTATTCTATTCTATAATCTAATCTAGTCTACTTTCTAGTCTAGTCTATTCACGTGTTAGCTTAATAACTGCTGCAAAAAAACTTGTAAAATTGGGGTGGTCATATGTGTGACCCATATTACCATCCTTACAATTGACGACTGTGATGGGCAGGTTCCATTACAATCATAAGTTGGGGATAACGTCTACCGTAGGCACGTGTGAGCATTGTGGAGCATTTTTTCCCCTTACAAATATTTCAGCCGTACATGGTTGGCAGTAAAGACGAGATGAAACGCTAAAGGCTGGTCCCAGTTTCTATGGTTTCTCTGCATTTCCTTCATTTTATGTGCTGAACTCTTGTTGTGTTGTTGGTTTTCATTGCCGCACAACATTTATTTGCGCCTTGCAACAGGGTTGATGAATTGAGAGCTCTTTGAAGGCCTCGCATTTAGTATAATGGACTCAAAACGGCAAGGAGGTTATATCAAATTGCTTGGGACACAGAATCTTATACCTTATTCCTTTTTCCCCTGATTGTTTCGCCTGCTATGTCAACTATCCTGACTGCTTCCTTTTAGACTACAAAATTGGTGTATTATTTAAAGGAGTTTATGGGCTCCGCTCGGTGTTTGTGTCTGCTTGCCGGCTTTTCTGAAATGTTCACCTTACAAACACTCTTAATTTAGAGAATACCAGATGAAAATAATGGAATTGTTGCAGGTGGCATTCAGAAGTACGAAGGGTAAAAGGTTGATGACATTGAACAGCTGAATCTGGTTTTCAAAGCCTATTATTATGTTTATTGTCGATGCCTACAAATAATGGGACGAAAATCCACACCTTTTCTAGCAAAGTATCTTTACCTTTGTTAATTTAGAGCAGTGGTGGCGAACCTATGGCACGGGTGCCAGTGGTGGCACTCAGAGCCCTCTCTGTGGGCACGCGCGCCATCGCCCCAGTCCTAGGCCTTCAGCTGGGTTTTATAAAACCTTTTCGCTTTAGGCCTCCGCCACTGTGTGCAAAAAAAAAAAAGCTTCAATCAATCAGTCAATTTCAACTTCTTGCGGGAAAAAAAAGATCTCGCAAAGTTGGAATTGATTGATTGAACTTTTTAGTCCCACCCAGTCTGCTGTTACCACTGCAGCCACGTCCACCCAATGGGCCACACCCACCCGGAACCTGATGATGCATAAGTGGATTTTGGGTTGCAGTTTGGGCACTCAGTCTCTAAAAGGTTCGCCATCACTGATTTAGAGCAATGGGTTTTAAAACTGGAGATAATTTGTAATCGCTTGTTTGGAAGTGAAGGATCCAGTTTGAGATGGCGACTGTGTCAAGTATGAAACTTTGGCAGCTACGTGCCTCAGTGTGTCAACTTGCCTTTAAATAAAGGGGGGGGAGGTGTTACTTTCAAGTGGGTAGATGGAGAAACGAAACTTCTTCGATTCAGCTGCAGACCGTGGGAGCCTGAAGCCTCGTCAAGGACACCAGAACAGGTGTGGATTTGAAGCAGACGGTTCCCATAACAAAGTGGATTTGATGATGTGGATTACGTTAAGACGTTGGGGATTTGGCTGGGAAAACTATTGTTTAAGTCTATAAGTTGGTGTTTGGGAACCTCAGAGTTAGTTTTGCTTCGACATAATCACGCAGTGTATTTAATAAACCATAAGCTTTTCAGAAACGGAACAAACCTGGAGTTTGATTTGGATTCCCGAGCTGGATGTTGACACATTGCTTGTGTAAAATAGTATTTTGAGGAATGGAGAATGACATTATTCAAGACCAGGGGAAGGGTATACTAAAGGTAGTCCTCGATTTATGATCAGTCGCTTAGTGACCGCTCAAATTTATGACGGTCTCCTCCAAAAAGGTGCTTACAACCTGGTTTTGGAGTTCCCACAGCCACCTCCCTCATAGCCACACGACTGCATGTTGAGACGTGTCAAACCATCCTCATTTGTGGCCAGTTGGGCAGGTCTGTGTTCACATGACCGTGTTTTATAATGTTTTACGAAAAACTGGCATTGGCATTTGGTTTCTGGCCAAAATGCTCCATAGTGCATAATAGGTTGGCTGTACGACCACCACATTCGCTTAATGAGCACCCCAAAAAAGGGCATAAAACCAGGCCGGTTACGCGGGCGACCTGCTTTACGATTGGCAAAACCCCATTACTGTCATAAGTCAAGGACTCCCTGTAATTGGATCAAATAGTTTGTTGTTAGTTGCGAAGTCGTGTCTGACCCATCGCGACCCCATGGACAACGTTCCTCCAGGCCTTCCTGTACCATCTTCTGGAGTCCATTTAAGCTCACGCCTCCTGCTTCAGTGACTCCATCCAGCCACCTGATTCTCTGTCGTCCCCTTCTTCTCTTGCCCTCCATCTTTCCCAGCATCAGGCTCTTCTCCAGTGACTCCTTCCTTCTCGTTAGGTGACCAAAGTACTTGAGTTTCAACTTCAGGATCTGGCCTTCTAAAGAGCAGTCGGGGTTGATCTCCTCCAGGACTGACCGGTTTGATCACCTTGCAGTCCAGGGGACTCGCAGGAGTCTTCTCCAGCACCATCGTTCCAAGTTCAAATAGTTTAAGGACCACTAATTTAGAGCAGTGAAACCTTCCCACCGATGCATCTTGAGTAGATCTTCCTTAAACGGCCAAGGATCCATTTGATGCTTATTTTAAACGTTGTCTTTCCCGATTTCTCCCTCTTAGTGTTTCAGGCACAACTGTTAATTCTGCGATTCTGTCCCTACTCCTCTTGTTTACCATCTGCTTCCTGCTTATCCCTAATGAGGTAGTGAGCTCGTTTTGCAGAAAACTGCTTTTAAAAGTCATTGATCTCTTGGAGAGCTATGCAGTCCCGTTCAGCTCCGGAAATCACACTGCTGCTGTAAAATCTTCCATCAATTACACAGAAGCATTGTTTAACAGCAAGTTGGCTGACCCTAAAAGCAATCCATTTTTTCTTCTGACGTTTATGTTGAAAGCAGCCTGCCCAATTTAGTAGGATACTGAGATCCGTGCTGGGCAGATGTTAGAAGAGCAGCGACACATCGTCCCCTCAGCTTGCTTGCTTGGCGCCAGCGAGTCGCGATTGACGTTTCGTGCCTTTATAGACAAAAGCTAACTGTGGCCTGAACATAACATCGTAATGCGGCAGCTTCTTCCTGTATCTCTACATTTATTTCCCTGAAAAGTTTCAGAAGCCATCATGTGGCGTGGTTACTCAAAGTGGCCGAATTCGTCCAACATTTTCATAAATGGGTATGTCTAGTTCAGGGGTAGGCAACCTTGGCTCTTTTATGACGCGTGGACTTCAACTCCCAGAATTCCTGAGCCAGCCTGGCTCAGCATAGAAATCTATCCCTTTCCCCTCAGCATGGCTGGCTCAGGAATTCTGGGAGTTGAAGTCCACG
Organism: Protobothrops mucrosquamatus; assembly: GCF_001527695.2. Lineage (NCBI taxonomy): Eukaryota > Metazoa > Chordata > Lepidosauria > Squamata > Viperidae > Protobothrops > Protobothrops mucrosquamatus. The sequence goes on along the minus strand of NW_015390431.1, from coordinate 12,031 downwards.
AGTCATAAAAAAGCCAAGGTTGCCTACCTCTGTCCTAGGCCTAAGCTGCTTTATGACTGGTGGACTTCAACTCCCAGAATTCCTGAGCCAGCATGGCTCAGCTTGGAAACCTCTCCCTTTCCCCTCAGCATGGCTGGCTCAGGAATTCTGGGAGTTGAAGTCCACGAGTCATAAAAGAGCCAAGGTTGCCTACCCCTGGTCTAGTTTAATGAAGAGAAGGACTAAGGGGGGACATGATAGCAGTCTTCCAATATCTGAGGGGCTGCCACAAAGAAGAAGAGATGGTCAAGCTATTCCCAAAAGCACCTGAAGGCACAACAAGAAGCACTGGATGGAAACCAATCAAGGAGAGAACAAACTACAACTGAGGAGAAATTTCCTAACAGTGAGAACAATTAGCCAGTGGAACAACCTGCCTCCAGAAATTGTGAATGCTCCAATTTTTAAGAAAATATTGGACAGCCATTAATCTGAAATGGTATAGGCCCGGGGTAGGCAACCTTGGCTCTTCTATGACTCATGGACCTCAACTCCCAGAATTCCTGAGCCAACAACGCTGAGGGGAAAGGGAGAGGTTTCCAAGCTGAGCCATGCTGGCTCAGGAATTCTGGGAGTTGAAGTCCACGAGTCATAAAAGAGCCAAGGTTGCCTACCCTTGGTATAGGGTCTCTTGCTTGAGCAAGGCTTTGACTAAAAGATAGATCTCCAAGGTCCCTTCCAACTCTGCTATTCTGTTAAATTTCCGATAAATCTAGCACCTTTGCATCCTGATCCCCCTGTCTCAGTCTCCCTGCATCTCCATACTGTATATCTTGGCAGAAGGAAATTGAAAAGAAAACAAAGCTTATCAGTGATAGAGATTGTCAGCAATTTAAATGAGGAGAACAACAGCGATGTAGCGTGGTAGCAATTTCCATGTCCTCAAATGAGTATTTTCAGTGGTCGGGATGAAGCAATAGAAGGAAATTCTACGATGATAAGCTCTTGGGTTTTTCACTGCAATTTTCTTAACTGTTACCGCAATCAGCAAAGCTTATACTTGCCTGATTTTGGCAGGAAAAGAGCTGGTGGCTGTTATGAGTGGGAAATGATAACCCACAGTTCCAAGCAGCCTTTTTTTAACCTCCGGATGATTCCTAACCTTAGAAATAATGTGTATTGTAGATGTGGTTTCTGATAAGCATCTTGCTTTCTGGCGATCGCTTGAAACTAGACTGTTACAATAAGAAGGGACAGGTGACAGGTGAAACCCCTCTCCTCCTACTTCCTACCTGGAAAAAAAAAATAAAAAACCCAGCTCTGGTACACAAGATAGCTCGGAGAAAAAAGGTCCCAGAATGTGACCCTTGATTTCATTATAAACAGGGCTTGGGTTGCTGGAAGAGTTTCCCTTCTGTATGTCAAATAATTTTCCCAAATGGCCACCTAAGTTCAAAGTGGAGAAAGAAAATTGCCCATTGAAGGCAAGCAGGTTATTGTACAAAAAAAAGGTGGGGGGTGGTCATCAGTTAGCATATCCCTTCCGCAGCATTTGGAGCGAACGGATTTAGAAAGACAGTTTCTTCCTTCTTTTTTTTAAAAAAAATCCTTTTTCAAGTAAGGAGTGAAAGTTCTTGCTGTGGAAATGACAGGACATAGATTTTGATACTGAAGGATGAAAGCTTATAACTTGTTAAGATATGGCACTTTCCGGGAAAATAATTTTAAACTTTTTCCTGTCCCGAATCATCCCTCTCTAAGGGGACTGGTTCGGAACAGGATTAGGGGACTGGAGGCTAAAGCATATAAGGAACGGCTGCTGGAATTGGGTATGTCTAGTTTAATGAAGAGAAGGACGAGGGGGGACAGGATAGCAGTCTTCCAGTATCTCAGGGGCTGCAACAAAGAAGAGGGAGTCAAGCTATTCTCCTAAGCACCAGAAGGCAGAAGAAGAAGCAATGGATGGAAACTAACCAAGGAGAGAAGTAACCTAGAACTAAGGAGAAACTTCCTGACAGTTAGAACAATTAACCAGTGGAACAACCTGCCTCCAGAAGCGGTGAATGCGCCAACACTGGAAGTTTTTAAGAAGAGACTGGACAGCCATTTGTCCGAAATGGTGTAGGGCAGTGGTTCTCAACCTTTTTAATGCCGTGACCCCAACCGGTCGTAAGTCGAGGACTAAACCGATCATAAGTCGAGGACTAAACCGGTCGTAAGTCGAGGACTTTCCCTGCCCGGGAGCGCCGCGT
>NW_015390431.1:0-9700 GCF_001527695.2 Protobothrops mucrosquamatus | reverse complement strand
GCAAGCGGCAGAGACGGAGCAGGCCGACCACCAGCTGGCCCAGCCCAAGGGAGGTAAGGCACCCGCCGGAAAAGGGGAAAAAATGGCGGACAAAAAAAATGGCGGACAAAAAAAATGGCGGACAGCCTTGCTTGGCGACCCCCGTGAAATGGTCGATCGACCCCAAATGGGGTCCCGACCCACAGGTTGAGAACCACTGGTGTAGGGTTTCCTGCCTGAGCAGGGGGTTAGACTAGATGACCTCCAAGGTCACTTCCAACTATTATTATTATTATTATTATTATTATTATTATTACTGCTACTACTACTACTACTACTACTACTACTACTACGTCGATGACGACGACGACTACTACTACTACTATTATTATTAGGAACGAAAAGTAAAAGGTGTGGAAACAACCACAAAACATTATTAGGAGAAGCAGCTTATCTGGATGCTTTTTATTCAGGGACCAAGCCTAGTGATGGCACATTGATGATATTTGTTTCAAATATTACCGAGCTTACAGTTGATTAGTAATTAATCAGGATGTGGCAGCACCTTTTGCGACTATTGTATTTTATTATAAGGCATAAGCTTTTAACATGGAAAAGATGCTGCCAGACTTCTGGTTGTGTGCCGCCATGGGCTAACTCAGCTCTTCTCTTGCAATGTCTACAACAAGAAGTACTTAATTGGCAATGATATATGAAGGCTATTCCCTAACGGAATGCAAAACATTTATGCAATGAATTACATTAGCATATTGCTGAGGCTAAGAGACGTTGAATTATCTACCAAACAAATAAATACACGGTATTTTGAAATAAGTTGTCCTCAGTCATCTGGTTCCAGAGTTGCTTCTAGAATCTTTGGCTCTAAACCAGACATGTCAAACACAAGGCCCGGGGGCCGGATGCGGCCCGCAAAGTGGTTTCATGTGGCCCGCGAAGCCATCCTGGAAACAGTGAGGGAACGGCCCCCGCTGCCTAACCCTGGCCCAGGCCGGCCGGGAGCCAATGTACAATGTTGTGGTGGCCAACTATGCTGAAACGCATTCAGTCTTAGCTCCACAAGGCCGTCTGGAAACAGCGAGGGACCGGCCCCTGCCGCGTCGGCCCTGCCCCCTGGGTGCATGCTGGGGAGGGGTCACCCTTTGTGAGGAATGAAGAAATGGACCATGCCTTGGCGCTTGCCCTGGTCCCACCCCCTTCTGCCAGAGACCCTCAGATCTGTCCCACTCCTGCCCAGGCCCCCACAGGCACCCTTGACGCGAATGATGTAGAGCTGGCCACGCCCACCCAGTAGACCACACCCACTCCCTCCATGCCCACCCAGTAGGCCGCACCCACCCTGGCCACACACCCCCGCCCCCCCCGACGGCAACCGCAATGCTGATATTGGCCCTCAAGGAAATTGAGTTTGACACCCCTGCTCTAAACAGTTTATAATGCAGGTTTCTATGTTGCTCCTATCCCTTGACCTGGCTCAGTAGTAGTAACTGTGAGAGGGATCTCGGAGTCCTAGTGGACAATCACTTAAATAGGAGCCAGCCGTGTGCTGCAGCTGCCAAAAAGTGCTTGGCTGCATTAACAGAGGGAGAGAATCAAGATCACGTGAAGTGTTAATACCACTTTACAATGCCTTGGTAAGGCCACACTTGGAATACGGCATCCAGTTTTGGTCACCACGATGTAAAAAAGATGTTGAGACTCTAGAAAGAGTTCAGAGAAGAGCAACAAAGATGATCAGGGGACTGGAGGCTAAAACATATAAGGAACGGTTGCTGGAATTGAGTATGTCTAGTTTAATGAAGAGAAGAACAAGGGGGGACAGGATAGCAGTCTTCAGAATTCAGAATTGCTGCAGGGTTAATACTGAAGGCAGATTGATTCTTATCGAGCTCCAGGGAAAAAAAAATTGTTAATGCTGTTCAGTTAGTTACATCCTGTGATTTCCCCTTAAATTATAAGCATTGTTAGTTTTGTAGCATTAGCTTTAGTGCTTGAAACAGGCAGATTATTTGTAAAATCTTACCACAGTTTGAGATGATTAAAAGTCTACTCTCATTGGTGTTTGCTAAGCGACCCTGGAACTTTTCTGGTTAAAATTAAATCCTAAAATTTTTTAATTCTTGATTTGCTCAATATTAACCGCATCAGCCATCCAGTGGCAAGCATTTTAGATGTTTTCCAAATTCAGTTTGGAATCTGTTTTGCATGATGGTAAAATGCAATAGTATTTCTGTTGAAGGAATAGAATGCTTTGAAGCCTTGGTACCAACTGAAAAAAAAAGTTGAACGATTTTACAATCTTGTTCAATATTGACACAAAAATGCAGAGCGCTAATATTGGAGTAATATTCCCCGAGAAAATCATGGCAAATCCTCGCTTCTGTTGAGAGAATCTCCCGAGGATTAGTATTTATCTATGCTGGTGTTTTAAAATATTAAATGTTTTTATCTGTTGATTCAGGCTGAGGGTATCTTAAATCTGTGTATACATAGCTGTAGCCGTTGCCTTGTAAGTTTTAACTATTGATAGTGTTGAAGGAAAAATCTTCATCAGGGTCCAGTCCAAGCCGGGAATAAATAACATGGCGACCTGCTTTAGAAAGAAAGTTGCACTTTATTGAAGAGGAGAGACAGACAGAGAGATGGCTCTGGAAGAAAAGAGAGCAAGCACATGTAGGGAGTGGGCTTTTATACCCTCTGGAGCCTTTTGTTTGGAGTTGTTCCTGTGGCATGAACTTTGACCTGAGTCTGAGTGTGCCCTTTGGTATCTGTGGGTTAATCCTATTATGTCGTGTCTTAGAATTTGGGTGGGGTATGTAGATTTTTGGTGTCTTTGTCTTCTTAATCTTGTAGCTTCAACCTTCATGAATGGATTATCACATCTGCATTTCTACAGAGCTGGTTTCTGCTTGGGGGGAGACAGACTTGGGGCTATTAAGAAAAACTGGGCATGCTTTTCTGCCCCTTTAAGATCCTTTGAGGAAATGTAATATTCTGCCCTTTTAATATTTCTTTCTCTGGGGGGCTGACTTCCCACAATAGTTTTCTGTGTGAAGAAATTACTGTCCAGCTGTCACCTGTTACCCTTAGAATGTGAAGGATGTGTGTATATAATGCACGTTCTTATTTGTGGATTTTACTTGTGTGTAGTGTGCACTGTGGACAGCACTTAATTTTGTTGTGAGTTACACAATGACAGGAACAATTATTCTGTTCTATTCTGCTTAATTATAACTAATTGGGTAATCATCCGTTGGTTTGCTTCTGTTGCTGTTGTGGGTGCATATGGGTTTTATATGGTTCTTATATGGCAGGTTTTAATGTTTCAAGCCACCTGGAATCAACTGTGCGTGAGTTAGCGGCTGTATAAACTTGTTTAATAAACAATAAAGATATAAATTGGAAACAGATTCTTCCTAGAAATAGGAAACCGACTTCTGTTTGCTTCTCGTGCCAGCTTGGGATCCGGCCTCAGATAAGATTCTTATCTCCCGCTGAATAATTTTGGATTTCTCCCACAGATTTCAGTAGATCATTTAGGTGTCTTCCAAGCATCTCATAACCACCATTCCAACAATGAGTGGATTCGTGCCCCAGGAATCCAGTGGATTGAGGGTTACCGCCAGATAGGTTCATATTTTAATGAATTTCAAAAGGCATTTGAATCAAACCAGTGGAATAAATCACTGTCTGTCTATTGAGGATGAACTATTTGTTGTAGACCAGGGGTCTTCAAACTTGGCCCTTTTATGACTTGTGCACCTTCAACTCCCAGAATTCCTCAGCCAGGCACACTGGCTGAGGAATTCTGGGAGTTGAAGGTCCACAAGTCATAAAAGGGCCAAGTTTGAAGACCCCTGTTATAGACCAAGGATTTCTTGAAAAATATGGAGAATCAGATTCATGGAAATCTTAGTGGTCATATAGTCCAGCTTGTTGCTCATTGTGGGATGGAAAATCCTGACAACCATGTCCTCTTTATAATAGCAATAGCAATTTATATATCGCTTCACCATGCTTTACAGCCCTCTCTGAGCGGTTTACAAATGTGAGCATATTGCCCGCAACTATTTGGGTCCTCATTTTACTAACCTCAGAAGGATGGAAGGCTGAGTCAACCTTGAGCCGGTTAGAATCAAACTGCTGGCAGTGCGCAGAGTCAGCCTGCAATACTGCCTTCTAACCACTGCGCCTCCACGGCATAATGATAGGAAGAGGCTTGGAAAAATGGCAACATGTGATCAGTGAGTTACCTACCCTCCATGCCATAGAGATAAATCAAAGATAAATACCAATTTCCCAGGAATTCTACTGGGGACAATGGTGTCTTAACAAATTACTTTGCTTTTTGGCCTCATTTATGTTATCATTTGCTAGTGGACCTTGGAGAAATCTCGGGGCAGGATGTATCAAAATGGGGGAAGTAAAGTGTTCTCATCTTCAAAAAACAGAGAAATGGAAAATACAGGGAATTTTAAAGAAGAGATTGGACAACCAATCTGTCCGAAATGGTATAGGGTTTCCTGCCTGAGCAGGGGATTGGACTAGATGACCTCCAAGGTCCCTTCCAGCTCTGTTATTCTATTCTATTCTATTCTGTTCTGTTCTATTCTTATTCTGTTCTATTCTTATTCTGTTCTGTTCTTATTTCTCTTCTCTTCTTATTTCTCTTCTCTTCTTATTTTGTTCTCTTCTTATTCTGTTCTCTTCTTATTCTGTTCTGTTCTATTCTTATTTTGTTCTATTCTGTTCTGTTCTTATTTCTCTTCTGTTCTTATTTCTCTTCTTATTCTGTTCTCTTCTTATTCTGTTCTAGTCTGTTCTTTTCTATCCTATCCTATCCTATCCTATCCTATCCTATCCTATCCTATCCTATCCTATCCTATCCCATCCCATCCCATTCCATTCCATCTTCAGCTGCCCTCTCTAGACTGCATTCATGGTGCTTCCATCCCAATATTAACCAAGTTTGACACCACTTAGAGTTTGGGGTTCAATAAGATGACTCAACTTTTATTCCTTTTCTATCAGTGGGTTTGTGGATCTTTAAGTGGGAGCCCAGAATAATGTTATTTTTATACCATCTTCTTATAGAAACACGGCACGAAGGACACTGGACTTCCAAAACATTTTATCTTCCACTTTCATTGCCTTGCCTTGCCTTGCTTTACAAAATGAAACAAGCCCCCGTTCCTTCCGGGCACACTAATGTTTCGCTCTCAGATTGCAAACAGATTTTAATTGGCATTTTAATCGTTGTACTTTGGCCTGCTTTTATGTAACCCATCCTGAGATATATTTTTGTGGTGACAGTTAATTGTTACTTGTTCACAATGATGGCATCAGAGTTGTTTACGTTTTGAAATAGAAGGTTGAGGAATGCTGGGTCTTGCCTGCCTGCCTGTCATTTACATCTTTTAGGGAGAACACATATTTGTACTCAGTGAGTAAAAACACAACACGCTAAAAGTTAAAGGTCAACAATAGTATTTATTTTCCTGCTGATCTTTTATGTTGAGCTGTTGCCGTTGTATGTTGCTAGAAATTGATATGAAGCCCATGGCCTAGCTCAGGGATAGGCAACCTTGGCTCTTTTATGACTCGTGGACTTCAACTCCCAGAATTCCTGAGCCAGCCATGCTGAGGGGAAAGGGAGAGGTTTCCAAGCTGAGCCAAGCTGGCTCAGGAATTCTGGGAGTTGAAGTCCACGAGTCATAAAGCGGCCTAGGCCTAGGCCAGAGGTAGGCAACCTTGGTTCTTTTATGACTCGTGGACTTCAACTCCCAGAATTCCTGAGCCAGCATGGCTCAGCTTGGAAACCTCTCTCTTTCCCCTCACCATGGCTGGCTCAGGAATTCTGGGAATTGAAGTCCACGAGTCATAAAAGAGCCGAGGTTGCCTACTCCTGGCCTAGCTAAAGCGGATTGTTTTGCTTGATTGCCTTTGCAGTGTTACAAAAACACACATAACTTGAATACACTTTGCGGTACAAACAGGCTCCTGCTGACCCTTCCTAGAACTATAAAAAATAGGTTAATTTATTTTTCACGTGGAAACTACCGTATAAGGCTACTACTGTCATCTGTGTGAAAAAGAGAGTCACCGAGAATTAGAACTTATTTGCAATCTCCCAATGTTTGACTTTTCACTATAGTCTTGCAACGAATCTTGCGCCAGATTTTGTTTCATTTTCAGTGACAGACCTACTTTAGTACAATATCCATACTAAAGACATGATGAGATTTAAAAAAAAATTATAAAACATACAAGGAAGGTCTACCCAGTTGGGAATATCCATAGCATGATTTTATGATCTCCTGGGGAGGATGTGCCTCACTATTCTGAAATTGCCTGGTAATGCAGTGAAGATTTGAAAGTCATAGACCAGGGGTCTTCACACGTGGCCCTTTTATGACTTGTGGACTTCAACTCCCAGAATTCCTCAGCCAGTGTACCTGGCTGAGGAATTCTGGGAGTTGAAGTCCACGAGTCATAAAAGGGCCGAGTTTAAAGACCCCTGATATAGACTTTAAGAGGAGTGGACTTCAACTCCCAGAATTCCTTAGCCAGCGTGCCTGGCTGAGGAATTCTGGGAGTTGAAGTCCACAAGTCACAAAAGGGCCAAGTTTGAAGACCCCTGTCATAGACTGAACTCTCAAATTTCCATCTTCCTCTGCAGGTAGAGGAAGCGTTGGAAGCCGTGAAGAACGCCACCAACGAACAAGACCTGGCAAACCGCTTCAAAGAATTTGGAAAAGAGATGGTGAAGCTTAACTACGTAGCTGCTAGAAGGCAACAGGTAAGCCTGTGGAAAGGGCATCTTACATAATCTGCAGAATGACTTGGGTTTTATTCAGTTTCCCCAGACATTTGGTTTTTTAGGCCAGGGGTAAGCAACCTTGGCTCTTTTATGACTCGTGGACTTCAACTCCCAGAATTCCTGAGCCAGCATGGCTCAGCTTGGAAACTTCTCCCTTTCCGCTCAGCATGGCTGGCTCAGGAATTCTGGGAGTTGAAGTCCACGAGTCATAAAAGAGCCAAGGTTGCCTATCTCTGGCCTAGTTCTAGGCCGCTTTATGACACGTGGACTTCAACTCCCAGAATTCCTGAGCCAGCATGGCTCAGCTTGGAAACCTCTCCCTTTCCCCTCAGCATGGCTGGCTCAGGAATTCTGGGAGTTGAAGTCCACGAGTCATAAAAGGGCCGAGTTTGAAGACCCCTGCTATAGATTCATATGCCTGTGTGCAATTGTGCATTATGATTTATTTATATATATATGTATATTTGTTTCAAATAGGAGCTGAAGGATCCCCACTGTAGGGACGAAATGGCCGCCGCTCGTGGGGCCTTGAAAAAAAACGCAACCATGCTCTACACAGCTTCGCAAGCTTTCCTCCGCCACCCTGACGTCGCCGCCACCCGAGCCAACCGGGATTATGTCTTCAAGCAAGTCCAGGAAGCCATTGCTGGCATTTCCAATGCAGCTCAGGCCACCTCGCCCACCGACGAGAACAAGGGCCACACCGGAATCGGGGAGCTTGCGGCAGCCCTGAACGAGTTTGATGTAAGCGTGACTCCAACGGAAGAGAATATTGGTAGCTCAGGGTTGAACTGTGGGGTCCTTGGTGCTCTCTGAGCTTGGGCTGTTTCGCTGCAGACGTTTCGTTACCCAACTAGGTAACGTCATCAGTGCTAGGAGGGAGTGGAGGTTTGCAAAGAGGAGGACAAAGAGGAAGAGGAGGAGGAGGAGCAGCAGCAGCAGCACTGTGGGATCTCTGAGCTTGCTTGTTTTCTTGCAGACGTTTCATTATCCAACTAGGTAACATCATCAGTGCTAGAAGGGAGTGGAGTTTGCAAAAGGGGAGGAGGAGGAGGAGAAAGAGGGGGAGGAGGAGCACTGTGGGGTCTCTGAGGTTGCTTGTTTTCTTGCAGACGTTTCATTACCCAACTAGGTAACGTCATCAGTGCTAGGAGAGAGTGGAGCTTGCAAAAGGGGAGGAGGAGGAGGAGAAGGAGGAAGAAAAGGAGCACTGTGGGGGTCTCTGAGCTTGATTGTTTTCTTGCAGACGTTTCATTACCCAACTAGGTAACATTATCAGTGCTAGGAGGGAGAAGGGTTTGCAAAAGGAGAGGAGGAGGAGGAGGAGGAGGAGGAGGAGGAGGACTGTGGGATCTCTGAGCTTGGTGGTTTTCTTGCAGACGTTTCATTGCCCAACTAGGTAACGTCATCAGTGCTAGAAGGGAGTGGGGTTTGCAAAAGGAGAGGAGGAGGAGGAGGAGGAGGAGGACTGTGGGGTCTCTGAGCTTGGTTGTTTCCTTGCAGACATTTCATTATCCAACTAGGTAACATCATCAATGCTAGGAAGGAGTGGGCATAGGTCCCTGTTTAGATACTAGCGGCTTCTTCTGCCAGTGTTGGTGAGGATGTTCATGTTGGTCCCTTGATTGGGCTGTTGTTTACTGTTTGATTGTTTGTCTGAACTGGTCGTTCTAGGGATGGTAAATGTCTATGGAGGTTCTCAGTCATCCAGGTCATAGTTGTCCCAAAGGAGCTTTTTCACGTCAGAGCTGAAGAAGCTTCTGGGATGAGCAGCGAAACGTCTTCAAAAAAACCTAAGAAAGTCCACTTGCCTCCTGAAAAAATCACCTTTGGGATATCTAGAGATGGTAGTTCTAGCATTGGAATGACCAACTCAGTTTGTCTAGAGTTGGAACTGCCAACACAAACAACTAAACAGTAAATGACAACCTAATCAAGGAACCACCAAGAAGAAAACTTTTCTTCTTGGTGGTTCCTTGATTAGGTTGTTATTTACTGTTTAGTTGTCCCACCGACCCCAAACTGAGAGCAAATCCCACTCCCTTTTAAAACTGATGGTGTTACCTAGTTGGGTCATAAAACGTCTGTAAGGAAACAACCAAGCTCAGAGACCACCCCCAAGGACCGCACTTGAGGGAAAAAGAAAGACATCTTGTCTAAACATCTCACATCTTTATCTACTGTGCTACCTTTGGTGTCCAATAACACCGATCGTTTCTCAAATATTTCATTTAACTTATATATTATTATCAGAAGCAATCTGATCTTTCTTCTATCACAGAGGTTTCATACCGGCTAACAAGCACAAACCATAAATTAATTTAAAAAGCGGTGGCAGTACAAGAAATTTTTTTGGGGGGAAAGAGAGACTATAATAGACAAAGATTAAATTCAGGAAACAAGCACATAAAACGGAGCATTCACTGATAACAATGCAATAAAAAGCTTGGAAGAGTAGAAGATATCATGTTTTCTCTGGCTCTGAGAGGTTAGGCAGAATATTCTTGAGCATAATGCACCAGTGACCAAATATCTTTCATTAAACGAAGGGGACGAAGCTGTGGCTAAAATCTTCCTTAAGCAGGCTCTTTTGGGCCCAAGGAGATTGTCTGGTGCTCAGATAATTCATTTGGAAGCCAATAAAATAGCAAGAAACTTCTGTGGTTTGGGAATTCAGTGAATCGCACTCCTGCAGCCCGTTTTTCCACGGAATCGTGGCAAGTCTTGCTTCCTAGTTTTAAGCTTTCAGGGGGGATGGATTGCACAATTAAATCTAATTATGCTAATTGGATTACAGAGCTGAATATCAATCCTTTACTGCGGCATTTATTTTGTTTTAGTACAAAGGATTAATGTGAGAGGATGCGATTTGCCCCTAAGTTC
>NW_015390430.1:48418-50890 GCF_001527695.2 Protobothrops mucrosquamatus | reverse complement strand
CGAGGCAAGATAAGGTAAGGTAAGGTAAGGTAAGGTAAGGTAAGGTAAGGTAAGGTGAGGTGAGGTGAGGCGAGGCAAGGCGAGGCGAGGCGAGGTGAGGCGAGGCGAGATAAGATAAGATAAGGTAAGGTAAGGTAAGGTGAGGTGAGGTGAGGTGAGGTGAGGTGAGGCGAGGCGAGGCGAGGCGAGGCAAGATAAGATGAGGTGAGGTAAGGTGAGGTGTGGTGAGGTGAGATGAGATGAGATGAGATGAGATGAGATGAAATGAAATGAAATGAGATGAGATGAGATGAGATGAGATGAGATAACCTTTATTGTCATTTTTTTATTGTGGGCACAACGGCACACATCAAAAATGAAATTTAGTTGTCCGCTCTCAAAGTGAAACACATACATGACAAACTCAAAGGGAGTTTGAAATCAACGCCTTTTCTTTCTTTCCCCCCTTTTCCCTTCCCTTCTCCTTCCCTTATTTTCCTGTTATTTTCTTTCATATATTTTTTTTATTTTATATTATAAAATAATAAAAAAGATGAAGACTAGGTACACCTCAGATACTTGTATCCTAAGTAAACCCTCAGGGGGCTGGGTGGGTGTGGCCAGGGTGGGTGCGGCCTACCGGGTGGGCGTGGATGGAGTGGGTGTGGCCTACTGGGTGGGCGTGGCCAGCTCTACATCATTCGCGTCAAGGGTGCCTGTGGGGGCCTGGGCAGGAGTGGGACAGATCTGAGGGTCTCTGGCAGAAGGGGGTGGGACCGGGGCAAGTGCCAAGGCATGGTCCACTGGAGGAGCCTCACTGTTCCTCTCAGGCCATGCAGGGGGGAGGGGCTTATGGAGCTAAGACTGAATGCGTTTCAGCATAGATGGCCACCACAAAATTGTACATTGGCTCCCGGCCGGCCTGGGCCAGGGCCAAGGCAACGGGGGCCGTTCCCTCACTGTTTCCAGGATGGCTTCGCAGGGCACATGAAACCACTTCGTGGGCCGCATCCGGGCCCCAAGCCTTGTGTTTGACATGTCTGATCTACACGTTTGATGTCATCTCACCTCTCTAAGGGTTGATCTAAGTCAAAGGACACAAGACCGTTCCTTGCATTCCGCACGGGGATGTCATCCAGGAGAATCCAGCCTTCTTCGCTGTTTTTGTAGCCCAGCACTTTCAGTGGCTCCTTGAGCTTCTCCCGGTGTTTTCTTGAGGAGGNTTAATGATGTATATATATTATTTTTGAAAGTCTCATTTGTAAAGTCCAAACAGCATGACCGATAGCTTCCAACATTGTTGGAATTAAAATTGATTTACCTGAAGCAAAAATATTTCCACTGAATCTAAAGTACACCTGCTCTCCTTCTCTCATTTTAAATGGCTTTGAAGGTTCTGGAGGGCCACAATATCCCTCCTCACGTAGACATTGCAGCTCCATGTTTAATTCCTTCGATGGAACCAGTAAGACCAGGATCTTGTAAGGGTCTTCTTCATTCTGATGTAGGACCACCCTCACCAGGATGATGTGGATGGCATTTTCCAGATTCTGAATAAACTGAACGAGTTGTACGTTGTCCATAGTGGAGGATAAGCGAACGATAATAAACCTGCATAAAGATGAAGACTAGATGTGATAAGGCAAAGAAGTATAGAAGCAGGATTCACATCTTAATACAGAAGATTCTCAAAGCGAACAGAAAGATAAAAACACAGGAACTTTGACTTTTGGGTTGAATGGACAAAGACTTGGGGTGGGGGGGGAGGAAAACATTTAGAACCTTGATGCTATGTTTTTGTGCATAAAGTAATCTTGACGGCAGCAAGATTACTTTGTGCACAAAAATGGAAGGACCACTGTGATTCCCACAATGGACGAAGGGCTGCAGAAGTTGATGGGAGTTAGCAGAGATGGCTAAACTGATTGCTTTGATTAAAGAAAAAAAAAACACAATGGTTTTTGTTTCTACTTGGAAACCGCTTCTGGACTTTGTGATTGAGGTGGGGAAAAAAATGAAACTTTGATTTTGGATTTTACCGATTAGATGGGTTTGTTGTTGTATAAATGGCTGGTTTATATTACTATGTAAAAGTAAAAAGTTGAGGTTTGATGCTGTTATCTTAATCTATTGCACCAAAGATAAGATAATAATAATTAATAATAATAATAATAATTTTAATTTCTATACCGCCCTTCTCCCATAGGACTCAGGGCGGTTCACAGCATATTAAAAAACAGATACTATACACAAATACAAAAATACAAAAACACAAAAATACAAAAAACACAAAAAAAAAACACAAAAAAAGATGAGATGAGATGAGATGAGATGAGATGAGATGAGATGAGGTGAGATGAGGTGAGGTGAGGTGAGGCGAGGCGAGGCGAGGCGAGGCGAGGCAAGGCAAGGCAAGGCAAGGCAAGGTGTGGTAAGATAAGATAAGATAAGATAAGATAAGATAAGATAAGATAAGATAAGATAAGATAAGAT
>NW_015390430.1:43757-45423 GCF_001527695.2 Protobothrops mucrosquamatus | reverse complement strand
TTCCATTCCATTCCATTCTATTCTATTCTATTCTATTCTATTCTATTCTATTCTATTCTATTCTTGTATTCCATATTTTACTCCTCCACTCCACTCCACTCCACTCCACTCTACTCCATTCCATTCCATTCCATTTCATTCCATATTCTATTCTATTCTATTCTATTCTATTCTATTCTATTCTATTCTATTCTATTCTATTCTATTCTGCGGTGGTTATGCAATGCGGTATTGCAGGCTAACTGCCTAATGCCAGGAGTTTGATCCTGATCTGCTCAAGTCTGACTTAGCCATCCTGTCAAGGTTGATAAAATGAGGACCCAGATTGTTGGGGTAAATCTGCTGACTCTCTAAACCACTTAGAGAGGGCTGTAAAGTGCTGTGAAGCAGTATATAAGTCTAAATGCCATTGCTATCTATATTTCTCTGTTTCTTCCTCTTTATGCATCTTCTTAATATCTGGGCTTTGTGGTCCCAAACCAACTTTTCTTTTGAAGTAGATCCTCACATCCTTACTAAACTAGTGTTTCTTTAACTGCAACAAAGACAAATTTCTTCCATGGCCCCAGTTTTCATTCTTTCAAAACGTCCTAGCCCAGGGGTAGGCAACCTTGGCTCTTTTATGACTCGTGGACTTCAACTCCCAGAATTCCTGAGCCAGGAGCTGGGAGCTGAAGTCCACGAGTCATAAAAGAACCAAGGTTGCCTACCCCTGTCCTAGCCAGAAAGACTAAAGAGAAAGTCAGCTGGGGATTATAGGACGTGAAAGCTCTTTTAGTATATTTTAATTAAATTTTCATTATAGATAAAACCAGATACACTGTGGGGGGTTGAAAGGTTGCTACTATTTTTCATTAAAATTATACAAAGGCAAAAAAACAAAAAAAACCCTCTGCCTCAGAAAGATTGCCGAGAAGTTCTGATTGATTTTTAATGAACTTCAGTCACTAATGTTCACGTTGGCAATGCCTGACAGACGGTAGGTCGATATATAGATGTTTAAATCAGCTTTCTTCAACTTTTTCCTCTCCATATGCATTAAACTACATCTCCCATGATCATTAGCCAGAATAACTATAGTTATCCTAGTTGGAGGTATCGAGAGTTGTGATCCATACAACTGAAGGACATCAGATTATCAATAGAAGATAATTTTTGTAACTCAGGTTTGAACTGTGGGGTCTTTGCTTTTTGAGTTGGGTTGTTTTCTTACAGACATCTCATTACCCAAATAAGTAACATCATCAGGACTAGTAAGTCCAAAAATGCTAGGGGATTCCTGGAAGCTTGGCACCCAGCCAAATCAGCCATCAACAGAAATATAGAGATAAACAACATCTACATATCATTCAAAAGAGACAATCAAAAAGTAAAAGACCACAACTCCTCCTAACAATCAATCAACATCCAGATAACACCAAGCAGTAAACAATACCCCAATCAGGGAACTACCAACTCAAACTAACAACCAAACAGTAAATATCAGTCTAATCAAAGAACTACGAAGAATATTCCCAGCAATACTGACAGGGCAAGCCACTTGTATATAAATCCTATTCCCTTTTAGCACTGGTGATGTAACCTAGTTGGTAGGGAAATGTCTGCAAGAATATAACCAAGATCAGAGTGCACCAAGGATCCACACTCCTCCTCCTCCTCCTCCTCC
>NW_015390430.1:23046-42622 GCF_001527695.2 Protobothrops mucrosquamatus | reverse complement strand
AACCTGCCTCCAGAAGCGGTGAATGCTCCAACACTGGAAGTTTTTAAGAAGAGATTGGACAACCATTTGTCTGAAGTGGTATAGGGTTTCCTGCCTGAGCAGGGGGTTGGACCAGATGACCTCCAAGGTCCCTTCCAACTTTATTATTATTATTATTATTATTATTATTATTATTATTATTATTATTATTATTATTATTATTATTATTGTTGTTGTTGTTGTTGTTGTTGTTGTTGTTGTTATTGTTGTTACTACTACTACTACTACTACTACTACTACTACTACTATTACTACTACTATTAAATCTCTGTGCAGTGAGGCTCATGTCCCTCTAAGGAACACAGCTATTCAATCATGATGCCAATTACAATGGGGATGGAGCAGAATTCTTGAACTCTCCACTAACCCCCACTGACTTATCTCCTAAAGGAAGAAAAAAGACTTTCCACTTAATTTCCAAAGTAGTTGGTTAACAGAAGCATAATTAAATCCTTGCCGCCAAGATGAATATCAAGGACAATGAAGAAGGACATAAAACATTTATTCAATTTCTCTCGTTAGGTAAGGCAGAGATGTTCCTGCAGGGATCTTCATTAAATCTCCCTTCTCATAACTGATACCAGCAACAGATTCAACCTGGATACATTTGAAAAAGCTGCCCATTGTCCATTATACAGTTGGACATATACAGTACATAGCCAGGCAAAGTGATTATTGGCCAAGGACATGTCAAAGGGAGCAGGGCTGGCAGGAAAAAAAATCAATGCCAAGGAAATAGCAATAGCAAACAGCACTTAAACTTATATATTGCTTCATAGAGCTTTACAGCCTTCTCTAAGCGGTTTAGAGCAGGGGTCTTCAAACTTGGCCCTTTTATGACTTGTGGCTGAGGAATTCTGGGAGTTGAAGTCCACAAGTCATAAAAGGGCCAAGTTTGAAGACTCCTGGTTTACAGAGTCAGCCTATTGCCCCCCAACATTTTACCAACCTCTGAAGGATGGAAGGCTGAGTCAACCTTGAGTTGGTCAGGATCAAAGTTAGAAGTGCCATCACTCCGTTGAACAGCTAATTGCCACAGTACTGTCTTAGGCCTAAAGATATTCTATTCTATTCTATTCTATTCTATTCTATTCTATTCTATTCTATTCTATTCTATTTACTATTCTATTCTATTCTATTCTATTCTATTCTATATTTATCTCCTATTCTATTCTATTCTATTCTATTCTATTCTATTCTATTCTATTCTATTCTATTCTATTCTATTCTATTCTATCTTATTCTATTCTATTCTGTCCTGTTCTATTTTATTCTATTCTTTCTATATTTATTCTATTCTATTCTATTCTATTCTATTCTATTCTATTCTATTCTTTCTATATTTATTCTATTCTATTCTATATCCTATTCTATTCTATTCTATATTTTTTCTCTCTACTATTCTATTCTATTCTATTCTATTCTGTTCTATTTTATTCTATTCTTTCTATATTTATTCTATTCTGTTCTATTCTATTCTTTCTATATTTATTCTATTCCATATCTATATCCTATTCTATTCTATTATATTCTATATTTTTTCTCTCTTCTCTTCTCTTCTCTTCTCTTCTCTTTTCTTCTATTCTATTCTATTCTATTCTATTCTATTCTATTCTATTCTATTCTATTCTATTCTATTCTATTCTATTCTATTCTATTCTGCAATCCTGTATTCTATTCTGTTCTGTTCTGTTCTCTGTGGCAGAATATGGTCCTTTTGAAATAACAGAATAATAAAGTTGGAAGGGACCTTGGAGGTCTTCTAGTCCAACTACCTGCTCAAGCAGGAGACCCTATACCATTCCAACAGATGTCTGTCTAGTCTCTTCTTGAAAACTTCCATTGTTGGAGCACCCACAGCTTCCATTCCACTGACTAATTATCATCTCGGCTTTAACAAAAATGTATCTTGCTCTGTTGGTCTAAAGGAACCTGAATAGCATGCAGGAGTACTTGTTCCTTTTCAACAGGGAAGACAAGATATCTTTTTTTTTGTTTTTAAAAAAAGAAATAAAATAATTTAACCTCATAAAGGAGAAGAAAGAGAATTCATACAGGAACTAAACCGACTAACAGACATTCTGCAATGAATACATTCTTAGTCTCTTTCATAAGCTATTGCTGCCACCCAGGGATGAACTGAACGGCAGTCTCTGTTTTTTCATGTTAAAAAAACCTCCTTTAAGCATTTGCAGTACTATAAACAAAGACGAGCAGCAATCTATTAAAAGCACTTTTCAAATTCCTTTTTGAACTGTGGCTGGAATCCCTCAAAAGGCAGAATGAGTCCCTCGTCCTGCAGATCCTGCGTAACGTTTTGAAAAATGGTTATGATTCTTGATTGTGCCTTTTCTATCTCTTTATCTGCAACCTTCCCAACATTGTTAAGGGGTCAGGTAGCCTCAAAATTGGGCAGATGGATAAATGAAATGGGCAAGATAGATGGGTGATAGATAACAGATAAGAAAGGAAGGAAGGAAGGAAGGAATTTTGAGAAAGGAAGGGAGAGAGGGAAGGGAGGGAAGGAAGGGAGGGAAGGGAAGGAAGGAAGGAAGGAAGGAAGGAAGGAAAAAGAAGGAAGGGAGGGAGGGAGGAAGGAAGGAAAAGGAAGGAAGGAAAGAAAGAATAGGAAGGAAGGGAGGGGGAGGGAGGGAGGAAGGAAAAGGAAGGAAGGAATAGGAAGGAAGGAAGGAAGGAAGGAAAGAAAGAAAGAATAGGAAGGAAGGAAAGAATAGGAAGGAAGGAAGGAAGGAAGGAAAGTTGATTTTGAGAAAGGAAGGAAGAGAGAGAGGGAAGGAAGGGAAGGAAGGAAGGAGGGAAAGGAAGGGAAAGAAGGAAGGAAAAGGAAGGAAGGGAGGGAGGGAGGAAGGGAGGGAGGAAGGAAAAGGAAGGAAGGAAAGAATAAGAAGGAAGGAAGGATTGTATAGAAATCTGCTATTAAAGGACAATATTACCAATGAAAAAGTACTGATGATAATGATCAAATGGGTGACCTTAAAGTAGATCATCAATTTACAAGAGGCCACATTATTATTTTTTTTCCTTTTACTGAAGGAAGTCATCCTGGGTGTGAATTATTAGCTACCGTATTTTATTCTACCTCTCTTCCAATCAAAATGTGTTTTATGTATTTACAGTGGGTGAAAAACGTGCCCGTGCCCAAGACATCAGCCCACCGTTTTCCAGCCATACCTTTAGGCCCACCGTCACCCGAGAACTGAACGTTGACGACGGATAGCAAAATGAAATTCTGGGGTCCATGTGAAGCTTTCGCAAAATCCCTTTCCTCGGAACGGTCCACGTTTCCTTCTTCAAGCAGGAAACCGCCGAAAAGAGACCAAGCTGGCCGGTTTTCACCACGGCGGCTGACCCCTGCATGAAGTCAAAAGGAGAAAAAAAAAACAGGATTTAAGTTTCCTTCTGCCCTACGGTTGAAGGACGATATCGGTTTAACGAGTTCACTAACCTTCTGACTGCCTTGATGTCCTTCCAAAGAGGTAGGAGTCAAGTAAATGGACTGGAAGTTTACGTCAGTCACTTTCACCATGATGTCTTTGTACATTCCTCTGTAACGGGAAGCAAACGGGATCGCGATGCTGATTGGAGAAGCTGTTAGCTGGTCCACCGATGAGCACTCGGCAGAGATGACGTTGCTGACCAGTTCCTCGGCATCGTTCACAACAAAGGGACTTAAATCATTGACCACTGTGACTGTGAGACATTCGAGAACACCGCAAGAGGCTGTAACACTACAGGATAGTTCAGCTTCTCCCAGTTCGTTCGCTTCCGTGAAAAATCTATATATAGCCAAGAAAGAGAGAGAAAAAAGAAAGAGCAATGGATAAAATACAGAATCGCAACTGGAAGGGACCTTGAGGTCTCCTAGTCTGACCCCCTGCTTGAGGTGGAGACCCTATACCATTCTGGACTAATGGCCATCTAAGTCTCTTCTTGGGAACCTCCAGTGAGGGTGCATCCAAGGCTTCTTAAGGCAAGCCATTCCGTTGGTTAATAGTTCTCGCCGTTAGGAAATTTCTACTTATTTCTAGGTTGAATCTCTCCTTGATAAGCTTCCATCCATCGCTTCTTGTCCTGGCCTCAGTTGCTTTGGAGACTAGGTCAACTCCTTCTTCTTAAGACAGACCCTCAGTTACTGGAAGACTGACCCAAAGGTGCTTTTTTTCAGGAGGCAACTGGACTTTCTCGTTTTTCTTTGAAGACGTTTCGCTTCTCATCCCAGAAGCTTCTTCAGCTCTGACTGGATGGTGGGGAATGGAAGGATTTATACTCCTTGCAGACAGCTGGTCATTTGCATCCTTTTAGAGAGTTGTTGAGGCCACCTGGAGCCTTCTTGGCTGCAGGATGTTTTCCGCCCTGTTTCCCTTCACGACAGGTGCAGGCTGTTGGGGATGAGTCTGTGTTGTCTGCATCTCAGGCTGAAGCACAAAGGGTTCCTGCAGTGGGTTTGAGATGCAGACAACACAGACTCAACCCCAACAGCCTCCACCTATCTCCAACAGTGAAGGGACCCAGGGCAGAAAACATCCTGCAGCCAAGAAGACTCCAAACCTCCAAAGCACACCTTGTCTGAGTAAGAAGCTGAGACAGTCAGGCTTGGCTCACGCTTGGATGAGATAGACAGCCCAAAATCTCAGTGCTGTACAACAGAGGTCCCCAACCTTTTGAACACCAGGGACCGGTTCCGTGGAGAGAGTTTTTTCCACGGACCGGAGGAGGCGTGGTTTTATGTGCTGCCTGCATTCCATGGATGGGGCTTTGCTTGTTTGTGTGGACCAGTTGTTGGCATGCCACAGCCCGGTACTGGTCCATGGACCGGAGGTTGGGGACCCCTGCTATAGAATGTAGTGGCAATGTGGAAGACCATTGTGAGTAATTAATGAGATATTTTGATTTCTCCTACACATTAAGAAAAAGCTTAGAGGTTCAGAGCTCATTCTGAGTTGACTTCCTTGCTTTTCACTCTCATTGGCTGAAGGAGAAAGAGAAGGAACGTTCACATAGCTTCAATCCTTTTTTAGCTGTAAAAGTCTGACTTTCAAGTCATCTGCCAGCCACTCAAGGTTTGATAACAAGGATAAACCTCCAGGTGGCCTCAAGGACTCTCTAAAAGAATGCAAAGGACCAGCTCTCTGCAAGGAGTATAAATCCTTCCATTCCCCACTCTCCAGTCAGAGCTGAAGAAGCTTCTGGGATGAGAAGCGAAACGTCTTCAAAGAAAAACAAGGAAGTCCAGTTTCCTCCTGAAAAAACACCTTTGGGACAACCATGACCTAGATGGAGGAGAATCTCCTAGATCAGACATGTCAAACACAAGACCCGGGGCCCAGATGCAGCCTGTGAAGTGTTTCATGTGGCCCGCGAAGCCATCCTGGAAACAGTGAGGGAACGGCCCCCTCTGCCTTGGCCCTGGCCCAGGCCAGCCGGGAGCCAATGTACAATTTTGTGGTGGCCATCTATGCTGAAGCACATTCAGTCTTAGCTCCATAAGCCCCCCCCTTGCATGGCCTGAGAGGAACAGTGAGGCTCCTCCAGTGGACCATGCCTTGGCACTTGCCCTGGTCCCACCCCCTTCTGCCAGAGACCCTCAGATCTGTCCCACTCCTGCCCAGGCCTCCACATGCATCCTTGACGCTTATGATGTAGAGCTGGCCATGCCCACCTAGTAGGCCACACCCACTCCATCCACACCCACCCAGTAGGCTGCACCCACCCTGGCCACACCCCACCAGCCCCCCCAAGGGCAACTGCAATGCTGATGCAGCCCTCAATGAAATTGAGTTTGACACCCCTGTCCTAGACTCTTCTTAAAAACTTCCAGTGTTGGAGCATTCACCGCTTCTGGAGGCAGGTGGTTCCACTGGTTAATTGTTCTCACTGTTAGGAAATTTCTCTTTAGTTCTACATTGCTTCTCTCCTTGATTAGTTTCCATCCGTTGCTTCTTGTCCTGCCTTCAGGTGCTTTGGAGAATAGCTTGACTCCATCTTCTTTGTGGCAACCCTAGATATATTGGAAGACCGCGATCATGTCCCCCCTCGTCCTTGTCTTTGTTAGACTAGACATACCCGTAGAATAATTCGTATCTAGGTCAGAAACTGCATTAGGCTTTTCAGCAGTGGGATCACACCTAGACATCATGAAGAGGTGGCTGATTTGGGTGTGATGCATCGTGTGGCTTCATAGCATGACTTACTTCCCGGAGCTGAAGGAGGCTCACCAAGGAAGAAACATAGACATCCCCAGCTGCATTATTTATAGAAGTATAAGGGTCACCCTTTGCTGTGATTATTGTGGGTTTTTTTCCCCTTTTCTTCAGCCTTATCTGCAAGAGCATAAATAACCGTACTAGCTACTTGGCAATGCAAGGCCACTGGAAAAAAAAAAAACACTATTAAAATGTTAAGTATCATCTGGATGAAATATAATCCAATTACCCAGCTTCCTTATACATTTACAAAATAGTTAAAGGGAAATTGATTTTATTCCAGGTAATGACAAGTTGTTGTTGGGTTTTTTTATGAAACAGTAATAGGCTAATGGGCTGCCTTAAATCGCAGCTGTGTGGTCCCGGCTAGGGCTTCTAAATATTAGGGGTTTGTTTAAGAAACCTTGGAAAAATGGATGCAATTTTTTTTCACCTCTCCCTACCCCCGGGTAGTCTCGGCTGAACCCATACTTTTTTTTGTTTTTTAAGAAAAAATGATTTCTCTCGATTAAAAATACTAGAATAGGTTTCATCCCTCTCCCATGGTACCCTTTCCATGTTATTTTTTTTCTATGGATGTACAGCCCAAGGCAGGGGTAGGCAACCTTGGCTCTTTTATGACTGGTGGACTTCAACTCCCAGAATTCCTGAGCCAGCATGACTCAGCTTGAAAGCCTTTCCCTGTCCCCTCAGCATGGCTGGCTCAGGAATTCTGGGAGTTGAAGTCCACGAGTCATAAAGCGGCCTAGGCCTAAGCCAGAGGTAGGCAACCTTGGCTCTTTTATGACTTGTGGACTTCCACTCCCAGAATTCCTGAGCCAGCCACGCTGAGGGGAAAGGGAGAGGTTTCCAAGCTGAGCCATGCTGGCTCAGGAATTCTGGGAGTTGAAGTCCACGAGTCATGAAGGGGCCATAGTTCCCCTATGCTGGCTCAGGAATTCTGGGAGTTGAAGTACACGAGTCATAAAAGGGCCAAGTTTGAAGACCCCTGAGCTAGATGAACATATGAAAGCATAATTAATGTTAATTAATGTAGACTTTATTAGTTTAGAGCAGGGGTAGGCAACCCTTGGCTCTTTTATGACTTGTGGACTTCTACTCCCAGAATTCCTGAGCCAGCATGGCTAAGCATGGAAACCTCTCCCTTTCCCCTCAGCATGGCTGGCTCAGGAATTCTGGGAGTTGAAGTCCACCAGTCTTAAAGCGGCCTAGGCCTAGGCCAAGGGTAGGCCACCTTGGCTCTTTTATGACTCGTGGACTTCAACTCCCAGAATTCCTGAGCCAGCCATGCTGAGGGGAAAGGGAGAGGTTTCCAAGCTGAGCCATGCTGGCTCAGGAATTCTGGGAGTTGAAGTCCACAAGTCATAAAAGAGCCAAGGTTGCCTACTCCTGGCCCAAGGCAACAATGTTAGATCAAAACTGATTCAGCCGCACATAGTTTGCTCGTTAAACATTTTTCTGCAGTGGCCCTTTTCCCCCAACATGGAGACGTTTATAACAAGTCAGTGATGTGTTCAGAAGGCTTCAGGGGGTAGAATGAAAGGGTAACAGGTGGCGGTCCTTGACTTACGGCCACCATTGAGCCTGAAATTTAGGTCACTAAGCAAAACAGCGGTTACTGTAAGTCAGCTTTGCCCACTTTGTGACCTTTTTGCCATGGCAGTTAATTGAACTGCTGCAGTTCTTAATTGAATCTGGCGCTCCTTAACGATTTGAGCATCTCCCCCGTTGACTTTGCTTATCAGAAGCTGGCTTGTGTGTGTGTGTGTGTTTACAAACGGTGATCACGTGACTCTGGGACCGTGCAACTGTCATGATACCTGCCATTTGCCAAGCACCCGAATTTTGATCCCATGACCGTGGGGATGCAGCGACGGCTGTTTTAAGTGCGAAAAATGGTCTTTAAGTCACTTTTTTCCCCCAAGTGCCATTTGGACGGTCACTAAACAAATGGTTATATGTCAAGGATACTTTTTTTTTTCCCTGCACCAGGAAAAAAAACAAACCCAAAGCCACACAGCCAATAGATTGTCTCTTCTCTATGGCAGGGTTTTACAACCTTTTCAGCCATTGTACCACTTTTAGGATATGGCAACATCCAAGTACCACCAGTCGCCTAGCAAGGTGTCAAAAACTTGATGACCCCCCCCAAAAAGGAAAAAAGTGATAAAGTACAGGTAGTCCTCGACTTACAACAGTTTGCTTAGTGACTGTTCGAAGTTACAATGGCACTGAAAAAAGTGCCCCCCAAGCCACCGCCGAGCAAGACGCCTGCCTGCCCGCCCAGCCGCGCTCTTCCTCCTGTCCAAGGTTTTCATTGCTGTGAGCAGAGGTGGGGTGGCAGCAGAGGTGGGGGGGTGTTTGGTTTTTATTCCCCCCGTCTATTGGCTGGTTGCAGCAGGTTTTGGTCACTTCACATGACCCTGGGACACTGTGACCGTCATAAATATGAATCAGTTGCCAAGCATCTGAATGTAAATCACAAGACCCTGGAGATGCTGCAACATTCCAGCCGATCTTCTGGGCTCAGTAGAAGCGTCAGGATCAGTGCTGCTTTCCAATTGATTGGTGCTTCTTCAGGGCTCAGCAGAAGCACCAGGATCAGCGCCGAGCTCCAGCTGGATCCTGGTGCTGATCCTGATGCTTCCGCTGAGCCCTGACAGCCCTGCACCTCCAGCCATCTCTGGCTCAGGCTTGTGCGGTGCTGCCACTGGTTCAGCTCATTCCCCTCCCCCGCTACCACTTTTCTAGGATGGTCACGTACCACCTGCCAGGTGCCAATGTACCACAGGTGGTCCCCGTACCACTGGTTGAAAAGCCCTGTTCTATGGTGTGACAGTGAGATGGAGAAGCAACATTGCTACATAAATGTTCCCTGTATCCACAGGTTGAGAATACAAGGAAGATTGTTTTCTCTTACTCTTTGCTGTATGCATCCTTCTCTTCCTCCAGCTTGTCAATCAACGGGACCATGGAGCGGCTTTCCTGCCAATCTTCTGGCCTTCCAGAACTTTCTTCCAGGCTTTGGCCAGTTCCCTCATTCCTCCGCTTCTGATCGAAATCCTCATTTACAGTCTCCGATTTCCTTAGCGGGTTGCAAGTCTCATGTTCTGTCTCGTCCATGGTTTCCTTGATCTCTGCCTGGGTTTCTTGAGTGGGCATCCTCTCAAGATGATCTGCAATCACCTCTTCTGGATTTGGGGACACCATGATATTTTTCCCGCCGTCTCCCGAAATGAGGTTTTCGTGGATTTTCTCAGCTGAGTAAGAATCTTTTTCACTGTCGTTCTTTGGCCCCAGACATAGTTCTTCTGATTTATTGGGATTTTCGCTGCTTAGAAGCGCTGGACCTCCCTCTTCCTCTTCCAGTTCTTTTTCCTTGAAGGGAACCCTCTTTCCCAGTTCCACCAACTGGTTTTCCTCCGACAGAGGAAGAGAAGAAGGGAGCTGATGCGTAGAGGTGCGTATCGCCATATCTATTTCCTCCTTGTCGCCATCGGTCTGAGAATTCCCGGACTCATCAGGGCTGTGTTCTACATCAACTGATTTTCCAGAGTGGATTCCCACCAGCTCATTTCCGGACCGTCCAAGGTCTTCAACCAGACGCAGCAGTTGGGTGTTTAATCCCTGAAGCCACTTTGCTAGGCTCTCCCATTCTGCAACAACAAAAGCAATGACCTTTTAGGAGCAACTCCTTAAAAAACAAAATGTCTAGCTGAGAGAACTAAAAGGGAAAGAAAGAAAGAATGAAAGAGAGAGAGAGAGACAGAGACAGAAACAGAGACAGAGGAAGAAAGGAAGGAAGGAAGGAAGGAAGGAAGGAAAAGAAAGAAGGAAGGAAGGAAGGAAAGAAGAAAGGAAGGAAGGAAGGAAGAAAGGAAGGAATGAAGGAAAGGAAGGAAGAGAGAGAGAGGAAGGGAGGAAAAGAAGGAAGGAAGAGTGAGAGGAAGAAAGGAAGGAACAAAGGAAAGGAAGGAAAGAAAAAAGAAAGGAAGGAAGGAACGAAGGAAGGAAGGAAGGAACGAAGGAAGGAAGAGAGGAAGGAAGGAAGAGAGAGGAAGGAAGGAAGGAAGGAAGGAAGGAAAAGAAAGAAAGAAAGAAGGAAGGAAGGAAGGAAGGAAAGGAGAGAGGAAGAAAGGAAAGAAGGAAGGAAAGGAAGGAAGGAAGAGAGAGAGAGAGAAAGGAAGGAAGGAAAAGAAGGAAGGAAGGAAGGAAGAGAGAAAGGAAGGAACGAAGGAAAGGAAGGAAGGAAAAAAGAAAGGAAGGAAGGAAGAAAGAAAGGAAGGAACAAAGGAAGGAAGAGAGAGGACGGAAGGAAGGAAGAGAGAGAGAAGAATGAAGGAAGGAAAAAAGAAAGAAAGAAAGAAACTCAGATGCAACGATATAGATTCAAAGCATTACAAAAAAAAACCCCTTCCTAACCATGCATCACTTCTATTGTCATCGTCACATGATGACGGCAGCTGAGACATTGGTAATTTTAGGCCCCTAAATTCAAAGTTTATTCCAGGCCCCCAAGTTCAAAGTTCATTCCAGACCCCCCAAGTTCCAAGTCCATTCCAGGTCCCTAAGTTCCAAGTTCATCCCAGGCCCCTAAGTTCAAAGTTCATTCCTGCCCCCATTTGAAAGACCCTCTAACCCAGTGTTTCTCAACCTTGACAATTTTAAGGCATGTGGACTTCAACTCCCAGACTGAAAAACTACCTTTCTCTTCTCCAAATTTGCAACCGAGGCAGAATCTGCTCAGCCCCCAAACCTTCAGTTTGCAATTAAGAAATGTTTTGACAGCCCCTGGAAAGGCTCCCATGCTAATCTTTTCCCTCAGTGTCTCTCAGAAAGTTGGGTGTTTGCCAAGTCCTTCCTCCTCAAGACTAAACAGAGCCATTGAGAATGAAGCCAGCCAGATATTGAAAACATGAATGAATGTTTGGTGAGGGTCTTTCCAAGGTAACTCCTGCTGCTTATGGTACAATCGGCCTGCATCCCAAGGATGCTTTTTCATGAGGCAACTGGACATTGTTTTCCTTGAAGACATCTCGCTTCTCATCCAAGGTGCTTCTTCAGCTCTGACTGGATGGTGGAGGAATGGAAGGAGGAGAACAAACCCATCAGGACAAGATGCAGCAGTCCATCTGCATTTAGAACAGGGCTTTTCAACCAGTGGTATGGGTACCCACCTGTGGTACATTGGCACCTGGCAGGTGGTACGCCACCATCCTAGAAAAGTGGTAGTGGGGGAGGTGAATGAGCTGAACCGGTGGCAGCACCGCACAAGCCTGAGCGAGAGATGGCTGGAGCTGCAGGGCTGTCAGGGCTCAGCAGAAGCGCCAGGATCAGTGCCGCTTTCCAGCTGATCGGTGCTTCTTCGGGGCTGTCAGGGCTCAGCGGAAGTGCCAGGATTAGCACCAGGCTCCAGTTGGAGCTCGGCGCTGATCCTGGTGCTTCTGCTGAGCCCAGAAGAAGCGCCGATCAGCTGGAATGTTGCAGCATCTCCAGGGTCTTGTGATTTACATTCAGATGTTTGGCAACTGATTCATATTTATGACGGTCACAGTGTCCCAGGGTCATATGAAGTGACCAAAACCTGCTACAAGCACCCAGCAGATGGGGGGAATAAAGACCAAACACCCGCCCTACCCCACCCCCGCTGCCAATCCCCAACAGAAATGCTGACAACAATTAAAACCTCGGATAGGAGGAAGAGCACCACCTGGTGGGCAGGCAGGTGTCTTGCTCGGCTGTGGCTTGGGGGGCACTTTTTTCAGTGCCATTGTAACTTCGAACAGTCACTAAGCGAACTGTTGTAAGTCGAGGACTACCTGTACTTTATCACTTTTTTCCTTTTTTTTTTGGGTCATCAAGTTTTTGACATCTTGCTAGGCGACTGGTGGTACTCGGATGTCGCCATATCCTAAAAGTGGTACAATGGGTGAAAAGGTTGAAAAGCCCTGATCTAGATGAGAATCTCCATAGAAATCTGTCTGCATATGCCTTAAAAAAAACATGACACTGATTTATTTTACTACGAAAAGGAAGCCAACACACGGTAAAGGAGTTTGTTTTCAGAAAATTAAAAGGGTAAAAAAAAAAAAAAAGGCAAGTGAGCCAATGGCGAATCTCTTGAAAGCATATTGGAAGATTGTTTCTGTCTAGAGAAGGAAAATAAAATTTGGGCCCAGGCCATCCTCCAGAATTACAGAGTTTTAATAAATGCGTGATTCGGATGGCTGGTATTTTGAATGCAGGTAATCCTCAATGTAGGATAGCAACGGAGTCCCAAATTTAAGTGAGATGGGCTGTTAAATGAGTTTTGTCCCATTTTACTGCTTCTCTTGCTCCTAGTTGTGTGAAGTGAATCACTGCAGTTGTTACGTTAATTCCTCCTAATGAAAGACTGAATTAAGTTTAAAGACTGAATTAAGTTTAAAGACTTACAGTAATTAAGTTTAAAGACTAAGGAAAGACTGAAGCAAGTTTCATGTCCTTCATCGCCACCTGCTGGCCATTGCTGAAAACAGACTCCCTGGATATAGATATAAGCTACCAAAGGTTAGGATAGAATAGAATAGAATAGAATAGAATAGAATAGAATAGAATAGAATAGAATAGAATAGAATAGAATAGAATAGAATAATGGAATGGAGGAATAGAGTAGAGTAGAGTAGAGTAGAGTAGAGTAGAGTAGAGTAGAGTAGAGCAGAATAATGGAACGGAGGAATAGACTAGAGTAGAGTAGAGTAGAGTAGAGTAGAGTAGAGTAGAGTAGAGTAGAATAGAATAGAATAGAATAATGGAATGGAGGAATAGAATAGAATAGAGTAGAGTAGAGTAGAGTAGAGTAGAATAGAATAGAATAGAATAGAATAGAATAGAATAGAATAGAATAATGGAACGGAGGAATAGAATAGAATAGAGTAGAGTAGAGTAGAGTAGAGTAGAGTAGAGTAGAGTAGAGTAGAGTAGAGTAGAGTAGAGTAGAGTAGAGTAGAGTAGAGTAGAATAATGGAATGGCTAGAATATAGAATGTAGAATAAGAGTAGAATAGAATAGAATAGAATAGAATAGAATAGAATAGAATAGAGCTGGAAGGAACCTTGAAGGTCTTCTAGTCCAGCCCCCCGCTCAAGCAGGAGAACCTACCATCTCAGAAAAGTGACTGTCCAGCCTCTTCTTAAAAACCTCCAGCGATGGAGCACCCACAATTTCTGAAGGCAAAGCTGTTCCACTGGTTAATTGTCCTCATTGTTAGGAACTTTCTCCTTAATTCCAGGTTGCTTCTCTCTTTGATCACATTTGCAAGTGAAGAGCCACAAATCCACTAGTAAGTTAATAGGTTGACCCACCCCCCTTCTTTGCGGCAGCCCCTCAAATATTAGGACACTTCTATCATGTCACCCCTAGTCCTTCTTTTCATTAGACATACCCAATTCCAGCAACCATTCCTTGTATGTTTTAGCCTCCAGTCCCCTAATCATCTTTGTTGCTCTTCTCTGCACTCTTTCTAGAGTCTCAACATCTTTTTTACATCGTGGTGACCAGAACTGGATGCAGTATTCCAACTGTAGTAGGCTTGCCCCCTTGAGTTGGTAAGGTGTACATGAGGATGCTGAAATGTAAGACTTGGGATAGTGTGTGTGTGTGTGTGGGGAATATATGAGATCTCACAGGATTTCAGGGTGTGTTCATTGAATTTGTGGAATTTGAGATAAACGTTTTTTGTTCGGAGCTAGGAGAGAAAGAATAACCATAGGATGAAAGCTACGTCCAGAAAAAATAAGTCTTATTCTGGTTTGCTTCGTCAATGAATGTTGCAATTCTATATCTATTTATGTGGCGACAAGTACACTGAACTCAATAGGACGTACCTCCAGAACAGACATGTTTGATCCTAGATTCTCTAGATTTATGCCACATTTTACTCCAAATTTCAGTTTGTGATCCTGAAGCAGACATTTCCTTTTACCTCTATTGCTAAACAAACCATCAGACCATCCAGATCAAAATTACCCAGAATATGGTGGTTAAGGTACAAATATTTCTCAATGATGGTTTATCAAAACACAATGATCTTCCATGGTAGTTCTTTGCATTAAGCTCAACAAAGAAAAATACATTGTTTTTTCTCCCTTGACTGGATATTAATTTCCAATCTTCTGGGCACTGTGATTTGGGGTAAGGGGTATGGAGATAGGTCCTTGACTTACAATCATTGGAAATTACAACACACACAAAATTACAATTTTGTACAGTTACAGCGGCACTCAAAAAAGTGACTTATGACTATTTTTTTCACTTCTGACAAGCAAAGTCAATGGGGAAGCCAGATTACTGTAATTGTGATTACTTGATAATATCTGCGGGCAGAAACAGAGCTGAGAGAATAGGACCACGAACTGATTACAGAGATAATAGTCCTTTTGACATTTATTTTGAATTTTCAAACGCAATATTATGCCATGGGACCGATTGAGGAAATTACCTAGCTAAAACATTGCTTTATCTGTTTTTAACGGTTTCTCATCTCATCTGCATATATTCCACAAATAAGGAAGAGGAAGAAATGGCTTTTTTTTGGGGGGGGGAAATCTAGGCTGAAGTTAAGAGAAAGAAACATGTTCTTAAAAATCTTTTATGGGAGACACAGTTCTGGAAATGTAGGTGATTTAGATTCAGTGGTGGAAAAAGTAAGGGTCTACATTTAGGCAAGAAAAACCAAATGCACAGGTATAGAATAGGTGGTACCTGTCTCAATAGTAGTAACTGTGAGAGGGATCTCAGAGTCCTAGTGGATGATCCCTTAAATATGAGCCAGCCATGTGCTGCAGCTGCCAAAAAGGCCAACACAGTGCTGGGCTGCATTAACAGAGGGATAGAATCAAGATCACGTGAAGTGTTAGTACCACTTTACAACGCCTTGGTAAGGCCACACTTGGAATACTGCATCCAGTTTTGGTCACCACGATGTAAAGAAGATGTTGAGACTCTAGAAAGAGTACAGAGAAGAGCAACAAAGATGATCAAGGGACTGGAGGCTAAAACATATAAGGAACGGTTGCAGGAATTGGGAACGTCTAGTTTAACGGAGAGAAGGACGAGGGGGGACATGATAGCAGTGTTCCAGTATCTCAGGGGCTGCTCCAAAGAAGAGGGAGTAAAGCTATTCTCCAAAGCACCTGAAGGCAGGACAAGAAGCAAGGGATGGAAACTACGGTAATCAAGGAGAGAAGCAACCTGGAACTAAGGAGAAACTTCCTGACAGTTAGAACAATTAACCAATGGAACAACCTGCCTCCAGAAGCGGTGAATGCGCTGACACTGGAAGTTTTTAAGAAGAGACTGGACAGCCATTTGTCTGAAATGGTATAGGGTTTTCTGCCTGAGCAGGGGGTTGGACTAGAAGACCTTCAAGGTCTCTTTCAACTCTATATTATTATTATTATGGATCATCGCACAGTCAGCCAGATGTTCAGACTGGATTTGGCATTTTGTCTACCTATCGAGTCCTTACGAAGGACCTGGGATAGGCAGATGTGGATGTTTGATGGTATTACAGATATCATTGTTGTTGTTGTTGTTGTTGTTGTTGTTGTTGTTATTATTATTATTATTATTATTATTATTATTATTATTATTATTATTATTATTATTATTCACTGGATCTGGGAGACCAATTGAATCTAATTTTACATATTTAACTTTAAAACACAAGCCGGAGCTTTGATTCATAGGCGCATTCAACAAGGAACACTGATTCATAGCTAGTGAACCCCTAATCCTGGTTGACAAAATGTGTTATTACTTGCCTGTGCAGGAAGCCTCTTGTTCACGTTGATGATAGACCATATTCAGCAACTGGCAGGAATTCTGGAGAACTTTAGTGGTGAACTCCAAGTGTTGACCAAGAGTTTTGACCAGAACCAGAAGGAGCGGAGTTAGTTGGGATGGATATTCCATAATCTCCTCATCCTCTTGATGATTCCTGTTCAGAACAGATTTGTTGAACCTCAGATTGTAATGCTGGATCTCCTCCAATACGTGATCTGGATGGCTGGTGATGGTTTCCATGGTTCCCCTGAGAAATTCTTAAACTAATAGTGAATTTCTCCACACACATACACCCCACTTCTTTTACCTCAAGACAAAATGTCCACCTTTTTCTTCTTTCCAACCAATTCTGTACAGGAGTCCTCCTTGTAAGAAAATACCGAACGGGCTGTTGATGGCAAATAGTTACTAGGTGACAAAACAGGTGTGGCCTTCTCAGAATAAAGCTCGGAGTATTAATGTGTAGATTTGTTTACAGGTAAGGATGGGCCTTAAAAGGTGAACTGATGACACTGCTATGTGTGTGTCTGTGTCTGTGTGTCTGTGTCTCTCTCTCTCTGTGTGTGTGTCTCTCTGTGTGTCTGTGTCTGTGTCTGTGTCTGTGTATATAGATAGATAGATAGATAGATAGATAGATAGATAGATAGATAGATAGATAGATAGATAGATAGATAGATAGATAGAATAATAATAATAATAATAATGATAAAGTTAGAAGGGACCTTGGAGGTCTTCTAGTCCAACCCCCTGCTCAGGCAGGAAACCCTATACCATTTCGGACAAATGGCTGTCCAGTTTCTTCTTAAAAACTTCCAGTGTTGGAGCATTCAAGGAGAGAAGCAACCTAGAACTAAGGAGAAACTTCCTGACAGTTAGAACAGTTAACCAGTGGAACAACAACGATTCACAACAACTGTAGCAAGAAAGGTCGTAAAATGGGGGCAAAACTCACTAAGCAACTGTCTCAGTTAGTCACAGAAATGTGGGGTCAATTGTGGACTACCTGTATCATGTATGTTCAAAGCCCAGGGTTTGAACAATAAAAACAATAAAAATGGGTTAACATAAAATTTAAAATAAAGAAGAAACCTCTAGACCGTTAGGCTGAAATAAAGGATGTTTCAATTACGTAGAGAGCCCAAATCTGGTAGGATAAAATGTGAGACATTATCAGCAATTGTTGCGTTATTTTCAAGGCTGCAATGAGGAGGGTTTATTTTTTTTTTTTACTTTTTAAATCTGGCGTTCTGTGGATTAAACTTCACATTTAGCAGTTATTGCACCAATTTAGCAGTGACGTATTACAGGGCATCCAGGCAAATGAACTCTGTAGTTTTGTTTCTTTTTTAAAAAACAGAAACACTTGAACGGTGTTTGATTTGAAAGCCTGGCGTGTCTGTTTTGTTTTACTGTCTGGTGGCAGATGTGATGCGCTGTAATCTTAGAAGGATTGTGCTGTTTTGGGTCAACCTTTGATCCTTTTCCTGTAGCCAGAGGCAATTCAAGGCACTTAGATTACAGCCCTTAACAGTTATTAATTCTTATCTCAAGGCCTTCAAACCCTTTACCTTGAGTCCAATTTGATGTAAATAATGGAGCAGGCCGTTTATTATTTCTGCTAAGGAGCCCTACCCATCTCGTTTTCAGTATCAAGTGAGTCCCAAATTTATGTCCATAAGTGAAAGGCTTGTTAACGGAGTTTGCCCCCATTTTACGACTGTTAGTTAGCCAGCAAATAGTTCATTTTACCTTCTGGATACAAGGGAGTGTAAAGGTTGCACAAACGAGAGCTGTTAAGGCTGAATGTGGTGTGCAGACTCTAAAACTGGGGCTTTATTTAGTAGCCTGGTTACACATGGAAGGAGAAGACAGTCAAACCACCAAACCCGTCTCCAAAACCCTAGAAGATGGAGGAAGGCTTGTTGGATATGTTCACTGCCTTGAGTTATTTATTAGGTAATAAAGGTGGAAAAAGAAAAAGAAAGAAAGAAAGACAGAAAGAGGAGGAGGGAGGAAGGAAGGAAGCTCCCAACCCATAAACCGCCATCCTTCTTCCAAGTTCAAGAATCACACTTCGAGATGAGCCTACAAAAGACTTGGTAACCACGAACATCTTTCAATATTGTGGTCCTCAGATTTTGATAGTGTGCCCACTCTCCGAGCTTGGTGGTTTACTTGCAGACGTTTCATGACCCAACTAGGTTACCTCATCAGTGCTAGAAGGAAGTGGGGCTTGCTTTCCGTTTCTGTACCTAGTCGGGTCGTGAAACGTCTGCAAGAAAACCACCAAGCTCAGAAAGCTACAAAGATTCTCTTTATTGGTACAACTGCAGCGCTACCATAGTTTCGGTGACGATGAACACAAATAGTATGTACAACTTGAAATCATGAAACATGATGCTGAACCCCATAGTAAATATATATATAAATCTGTTTTAGGCATACCACTAAACTGGCTCAGGAGGATCCCGAGAGTTGCTCAATTACCTGCACACTTCTTGCAAATGACGACGCAGAGATTGATGGATGTTGGATACGTGTTGGATATGTTCACTGCCTTGAGTTATTTATTCAGTAATAAAAGTGGGAAAAGAGAAAGAAAGAAAGAAAGAAAGAAAGAAAGAAAGAAAGAAAGAAAGAAAGAAAGAAAGGAAGGGAAGGAAGGAGGGAGGGAAAGAAGATAGAGAGGAAGGGAAGGAAAAAGGGAAAAGGAAAAAAGAAAGGATAGAAAGGAAAAGAAAGAAGGAACGGAAAAAAGGAAAAAAAGAAGAAAGGAAGGAAGGGAGGAAAGAAGGAAAAGAAGGAAGAAAGGAAGGGGAAAGAATGAATGGGAAGAAAAGGAAGGAAGGAAGTTAGGAAAGAAGAAGAGAGAAAGGAAGGAAAAAGAAAGAAGGAATGGAAAGGAAGGAAAAAGGAAGGAAGAAAGTAGAGAGGGAGGGAGGGTGGAAAAAAGGAAGGTAAGGAAGGAAGGAAAAGAAGGAAAGGGAAGAAGGAAGGAAAGAAAAAGAAAGAATGGGAAGATAAGAAAAAGAAGGAAAGAAGGAAGGGAGGAAGGCAGAAAGGGAGGGAGGAAGAAAGGGAAGGAAGGAAGGAAGGAAAAGAAGGAAGGAAGGAAGGAAGGAAGGGAAAAAGGAGGGGAAGGAAAAGAAGGAAAGGAAAGAAGGAAGGAAAGAGTGGGAAGAAAGGGAAAAGAAAAAAGGAAGGAAGGAAGGGAGGGAGGAAGAAAAGGAAAAAAGAAAGGAAGGAAAGGAAAGAAGGGAAAAGAAAGAAGGAATGGGAAGATAGGAAAAAGGAAGGAAGGAAGGAAGGAAGGAAAAGGGAGGGAAGAAGGGAGGAAGGAAAAAAGGAAGGAAGGAAAAGGGAGGGAAGAAGGGAGGAAGGAAAAAAGGAAGGAAGGAAGGAAAAGGGAGGGAAGGAGGGAGGGAGGAAGAAAGGAAGGGAAAGGGAGGGAAAGGGAGGGAAAAAGGAAAAGAGGGAGGGAGGGAAAA
>NW_015390430.1:20736-22790 GCF_001527695.2 Protobothrops mucrosquamatus | reverse complement strand
AAAGAAGGCAAGGAAAGAAGGAAGGAAAGAATGGGAAGAAAGGAAAAAGAAAAAAGGAAGGGAGGGAGGGAGGGAGGAAGAAAGGGAGGAAGGAAAGGAAAAAAGAAAAGAAGGAAAGAAGGAAAAGAAAGAAGGAAGGGAAAAGAAAGGAGGAATGGGAAGATAGGAAAAAGGGAGGGAAGGAAAGAAAAGGGAGGAAGGAAGGAAGGAAGGAAGGAAGAGAGGAAGGAAGGAAGGAAGGGAGAAAAGAAGGATGGAAAGCTCTCCAGAGCCGGCTTCGGAGCGCCGCCTGCCTTGCCCGCCCTCTCTGCCCGCAGGCCAGGCAGCGCTCGACCGGTGGAACTTCCGCCAGGCAGCCCCTGCAGCAGAAGCAGCGACCCCCCCCCCCCAAAAAGCTCCTCCGCCCCCAGCCCTCGCGGGGAAAGCGCGGCGGCGGCGGCGGCCAGGTGGCCCAGGTGGCCCAGGTGACCCTCCCGCCCTTCGGCTGGCTTTGGGTGGCGCCTGCCTGGCCGCCCAGCCCAGCCCCAGCCCAGCCCTTTCTGGGGCGCCTTCCCGAGGCCCGGCCCGGAACAAATCAGGAAGGAGCAGCCGCCGAGGAAGGCGAGAAAGAGAAAGTAAAGGCGAGGACGGGCTCCGAGTCACTTCCTTTCCTCCCCCCCTCCTCCCTCCCTCCCGGCCAGGTCTGCGCCTCGGAAGAGCCGCCAGGTAAGCTGCGATGGGCTGCGTTCCCACGAGCCGCTGGGGGAAACCCGTGTCCTCGCTCGGCGTCTCTCTCCGACACACCTGGAAGCCCGGAAGAGTGAGTGAGTGAGAGAGAGAGAGAGAGAGGGAAAGAGAGAGAAAGAGAGAGAAAGAGAGGGAGGGGAGGGGAGAGGCAGGGAGAGAGAAAAAGAGAGAAAGAGAGAAGGAGAAAGTGAGAGGGGCAGGGAGAGAGAAAAAGAGAAAGAGAGAAAGAGGGAGGGAGGGAAGGGGAGAGACGGAGAGAGAAATAGAGAGAAAGAGAAAGAAAGAGGGAGGGGCGGGGAGAGGCAGAGAGAGAGAAAAAGAGAGAGAAGGAGAAAGAGAGGGGCAGGAAGAGAGAAAAACAGAACCAGAGAAAGAGAGAGAGAGAAAGAAAGAGGAAGGGAGGGAGGGAGGCAGGGAGGGAAGGGGAGAGACAGGAGGAGAGAAAAAGAGAGAAAGAGAGAGAAGGAGAAAGAGAGGGGCAGGGAGAGAGAAAAACAGAACGAGAGAAAGAGAGAGAGAAAGAAAGAAAGAAAGAGGAAGGGAGGCAGGCAGGGAGGGAAGGGGAGAGACAGGAGGAGAGAAAAAGAGAAAGAGAGAGAAGGAGAAAGAGAGGGGCAGGGAGAGAGAAAAACAGAACGAGAGAAAGAGAGAGAGAGAGAAAGAAAGGGAGGGAGGGAGGCAGGGAGGGAAGGGGAAAGACAGGAAGAGAGAAAAAGAGAGGAAAGAGAGAGAAGGAGAAAGAGAGGGGCAGGGAGAGAGAAAAACAGAACGAGAGAAAGAGAGAGAGAGAAAGAAAGAGGGAGGGAGGGAGGCAGGGAGGGAAGGGGAGAGACAGGAGGAGAGAAAAAGAGAGAAAGAGAGAGAAGGAGAAGGAGAAAGAGAGAGAGAGACAGAGAGAGAGGCAGGGAGGGAGAAAAAGAAAGAGAGAGAGGGAAGGAGGCAGGCAGAGGCAGAGACGCGGCTCAGAGCGCTGCCAAGTTGGAGCTTTTTGATGCTCGCTTTGGGGCTGAACGGGATCCCGAAGGTGTTTTGCCACGAGGCGGCTGGACTTTCGTTTCTTTCCGCTCAAGAAAGCTCTCGGAGGAGAAGCGAAATGTCTTCAGAGAGAGAGAGAGAGAGAGCGAGAGAGAGAGAGAGAGAGAGAGAGAGAGAGAGAGAGAGAGAATCCAGGGGCCTCCTGAAAAAAAAAAAAAAGCACTTTTGGCACATCCACGACCCTGGATGACTGAGAATCTCCAGAGACATCTGAATGGGAACGGGCTTCCCTGGTCGCCTGGGATCCTGTCGGGGATCTCTCTGTGTGCTGTAATGGATTTGCCTAAAGTGCT
>NW_015390430.1:15280-20688 GCF_001527695.2 Protobothrops mucrosquamatus | reverse complement strand
AATCCAGGGGCCTCCTGAAAAAAAAAAAAAAGCACTTTTGGCACATCCACGACCCTGGATGACTGAGAATCTCCAGAGACATCTGAATGGGAACGGGCTTCCCTGGTCGCCTGGGATCCTGTCGGGGATCTCTCTGTGTGCTGTAATGGATTTGCCTTTTTTTTTTTTTTGCTCCAGTTGGCTTGAGAGAGCAAAGCAGAGCCGGCTCCTTTGATCCTTGATGCTCTCTGAATCGGAATCCGAATCAGAAGAGAGTAGATCTGGAAGGGACCTTGGAGGTCTTCTAGTCCAGCCCCCTCCCTGCTCAAGCAGGAGACCCTAGAGTCCATTTCAGACAAGTGGCTGTCCAGTCTCTTCTTAAAAACCTCCAGTGATGGAGCGCCCACAATTTCTGGAGGCAAGCTGTTCCACTGGTTGATTGACGAAACGTAAATCACCTGGCTATGGGGAGGCTGTAATGGTCATAAATGGGAAAGATGGTCCCAAAAAGGCCAACACAGTGCTAGGCTGCATTAACAGAGGGATAGAATCAAGATCACGTGAAGTGTTAATACCACTTTACAATGCCTTGGTAAGGCCACACTGGGAATACTGCATCCGGTTTTGGTCACCACGATGTAAAAAAGATGTTGAGACTCTAGAAAGAGTGCAGAGAAGAGCAACAAAGATGATCAGGGGACTGGAGGCTAAAACATATAAGGAACGGTTGCTGGAATTGGGTATGTCTAGTTTAATGAAGAGAAGGACGAGGGGGGACAGGATAGCAGCCTTCCAGTATCTCAGGGGCTGCCCCAAAGAAGAGGGAGTCAAGCTATTTTCCAAAGCACCTGAAGGCAGGACAAGAAGCAACGGGTGGAAACTAATCAAGGAGAGAAGCAACCTGGAACTAAGGAGAAACTTCCTGAAAAGTTAGAACAATTAACCAGTGGAACAACCTGCCTCCAGAAGCGGTGAATGCTCCAACACTGGAAGTTTTTAAGAAGAGACTGGATGGCCATTTGTCCGAAATGGTATAGGGTTTCCTGCCTGAGCAGGGGGTTGGATTAGATGACCTCCAAGGTCCCTTCCAACTTTACTATTATTATTATTATTATTATTATTATTATTATTATTATTATTATTATTATTATTATTATTATTATTACTACTACTACTACTACTACTACTACTACTACTACTACTACTACTATTATTATTATTATTATTATTATTATTATTATTATTATTATTATTATTATTATTATGTTACTTTTTGCAGTGCTGTTGTAACTTGGAATGGTCACTAAATGAACTGTGGCCAGTCAAGGATGACCTGTTGTGGTTTCAGTAGCTATCCAGTAAATTTCAGCAACCTTTGCCCTATACTACAAGGCAGGGGTAGGCAACCTTGGCTCTTTTATGACTTGTGGACTTCAACTCCCAGAATTCCTGAGCCAGCCTTGCTGAGGGGAAAGGGAGAGGTTTCCAAGCTGAGCCATGCTGGCTCAGGAATTCTGGGAGTTGAAGTCCACGAGTCATGAAGGGATCATAGTTCCCTATACTGGCTCAGGAATTCTGGGAGTTGAAGTCCACGAGTCATAAAAGAGCCAAGGTTGCCTACCCCTGCTATAGGGAGTGACTCCAGTCTCTCTAACCTAAAATAGCTTTTCGTGCTGGGAGAATTTCCCAAGTGGTGCAAAAAATCAGACGCTTTTGTTAAGACTTTTTAAAACAAACAAGCAAAGGTCCAACTAGATGCACCTTTCCTGGACACCGTGGGAAGTAGAGTTGTTTTGAATCTCTAGACAGTATTTCCTACGAGATGTTTAGGCTTTGCAAGCTGGAGGTGTTTGGACCTGTTTATTTTTGTTTCAACTGCAGTTTTACTACCGCTTTGATCCAGCCTTCTGATTTCTGGGCAAAGTGGCAAGGGAAACGGAAGAGTTGCAATCTTTACCACTTTACAAGGCCTAGGTAAGGCCAGACTTGTAGTACTTCCGTCTGGTTTCGGTCATCACAAGATGTTGTGACTCTGGAAAGGGTGCAGAGAAGAGCAACAAAGATAATTAGGGGACTGGAGGCTAAAACATGCAAAGAACGGTTTCTGGAACTGAGTATGTCTAGTTTAATGAAGAAAAAAAAAAGGACTGGTGGGGACATGATAGTAGCCTTCCAATATCTCAGGGGTTGCCCACAAAGAAGAGGGAGTCAAGCAACCTGGAACTAAGGGGAAATTTCCTGGCAGTTAGGACAATTAATCAGTGGAACGACTTGCCTCCAGAAGTTGTGGATGCTCCAACACTGGAAGTTTTTAAGAAGAGATCGGACAACCATTTGTCTGAAATGGTATAGGGTTTCCTGCCTGAGCAGGGGGTTGGACTAGATGACCTCCAAGGACCCTTCCAATTTCTCTTCTCTTCTCTTCTCTTCTCTTCTCTTCTCTTCTCTTCTCTTCTCTTCTCCTCTCCTCTCCTCTCCTCTCCTATTCTATTCTATTCTATTCTATTCTATTCTATTCTATTCTATTCTATTCTATTTTTTCTAATTCTATTCTATTCTATTCTATTCTATTCTATTTTTTCTAATTCTATTCTATTCTATTCTATTCTATTTTTTCTAATTCTATTCTATTCTATTCTATTCTATTCTATTTTCCAATTTCTATTCTGTTCTGTTCTGTTCCGTTCCATTCCGTTCTACTCCACTCCACTCCATACCACTCCACTCCACACCACACCAAACCAAACCACACCATCCTATTTATTTTATATATATATCTTTCTTTTAAAGGCCCTGTCTTCTTAGTTCCTAAATGTCTTACTTCAGCAGAACTTCAAAAGAAGGACAAGGCGAGTTACATGTTGAGGCTAGTTGTGGGGTGTTGATGGCAATTGACAACTGCTATCAAGAGCTGAGTTCTACCTTTACAAAGTCTTTTCAACTCCACCCAGAGATAACAGGAAATAAAGATACATGGAAGTGCCCCTGAGTAAGTGCAGAAATGCATTGTTTATATATGAGTAGCTTGCCCTGTCAGTGCTTTGTTAATGCTCACAGGAACACTGACAAGAACATGGCACTAATATATAAAATGAGAAGCAAGCTCCATCCCCTACTTGCACTGATGATGTTACCTAGTTTGGGTCATGAAACGTCTGCAAGAAAACAGCCCAAACTTTTAGCTACAAATATACTGTTCTGTTTGTCTCTCAGGACACTGGATACATTGCAATAACTGTGCTAAAAAAAAAAAAAGCAATCCTCAGGGCGAATAGCATTGTATCCACCAGCAGCAAACCTCAAAATGACACATTAGCTTAGTCGCAACACATTTGTGCTAAAAATAATAATAATAAAAAAACCCTTGAAGTACGTGACTCTCTTTGTCTTGGTGAGAAAGTAGAAATGACCAGGAAACTGGTTGCACTCAAGAGCTTTTTTGCACAAATGAAGTTTTGCATTTTGGAGAGGCAGAGAATTTAAATTTATTCAGTCAGCGAACTGGCAAAAAGCAGTGAAGCAACTTCTCCCGACTTTAGCTTTAGATGACATGTTGCTTTGTAAGGGAGGAAGAATAGAATAGAGCTGGAAGGGACCATGGAGGTCTTCTAGTCCAGCCCCCTGCTCAAGTGGGAGAACCTCCTCCCTTCCTCTTCCTTCCTTCCTTCCTTCCTTCCTTCCTTCCTTCCTTCCTTCCTTCCTTCCTTCCTTCCTTCCTTCCTTCCTTCCTTCCTTCCTTCCTTCCTTTTTTAAACACTGAACAAGATTAACCAGGAACTTTCTCCCACTGGGACACATGCATGCAATCTCCCTTAATATTTTTGGCTACAGCCCAACGGTATCTCAGCCCCCGTAAAGCTGATGATAATCATTTTGTGTTCAAAGAAAACTGGGGATTGCCCTGTGTTTGTGTGCGAGCGAACACACCTTTAAATCAGTCTGAACTCTTGGCAACTGCCTGGGCAAGTCCATGCTGTTCTCTGAGCAATATTTTTCTGAAGTGGTTTCCTGCTGTTTTTATCCTGGAGGGGGAGCGGGGAGAGAGAGAGAGAGAGAAAACAGAGAGAGAGAGAGAGAGAGAGAGAGAGAGAGAGAGAGAGAGAGAGAGAGAGAGAGAGAGAGAGAGAGAGAGAGAACAGAAAGAGACAAAGAGAGAGAGAAAGAAAGAAAAAAGAGAGAGAGAAAAAGAGAGAGAGAGAGAGAGAGAAAGAGAACAGAAAGAGACACAAAGAGAGAGACAGAACAAGACAAAGAAAGAGAAAGAAAGAGGAAGAGAGAGAGAGAGAGAGAGAGAAAAAGGGTGAAAGAGAGAAACAGAAAGAAAGAAAGAAAGAGAAAAAAGAGAGACAAAGAGAGAGAGAAAGAGAAAAAAGAGAACAGAGAGACAGAGAAAGAAAGAGAACAAGAGAGAGAGAAAGAGAAAAAAAGAGGAAGAAAAATAGACAAAAAAAGAAAAAGGAAGAGGGAGAAAGAAAGGGAGAAAGGGAGAAAGAACGAAAGGAAGAAAGAAAGGAAGAGAGAAAGAAAAAGAGAAGAGAGAGAGACACAGAGAGAAAGAGAAAAAAGAAAACAGAGAGAGACAAAGAGAGAGAACAAGAGAGAAAGAGAGGTAGAGAGAGAGACAAAGAAAGAAAAAGGAAGAGAGAGAGAAAGGGAGAAAGAGCGAAAGAAAGAAAGAAAGGAAGGAAGAGAGAAAGAAAAAGAGAAGAGAGAGAGAGAGAGACAAAGAGAGAAAGAGAAAAAAGAACAGAGAGAGACAGAGAGAGAACAAGAGAGAAAGAGAAAGAGAGGAAGAGAGAGAGACAAAGAAAGAAAAAGGAAGAGAGAGAAAGAAAGAGAAAGGGAGAAAGAGAGAGAAAGGAAGGAAGGAAGAGAGAAAGAAAAAGAGAGAAGAGAGAGAGAGAGGGGGAAAGAAAGAGAGAGAGGGAAAGAGAGAAAGAGACAGACTCTCTGGGTTCGTGCTTGTGTGCGTGTTTGTGCGCATGTGTGTTTGTGTGTATGTGTGTTTGTGTGTGTGTGTGTGTGTATGTGTGTGTGACTGGTCCAGAGTCTCCCAGCTGGCTTTCATGCCTAAGGCAAATCTATAACTGGCTTTCCTTGCTCCTAGTCCAGTTCCTTAATAACTTGACCAGACAAGCTCACTCTCCGTTCTTGCACGCTGCAACGGGGTTGTTTATTTTTTAAAAAATTCTCAGTAAGAGTTACGATTGTGGGAAGGGACCGCTGGATCCCCCGAATTAAATCCTTCATAGCTCGTGGAAGCCCATTCAGGAGGTTTCTGACTTAACGTCGGAATTCGAATTTGCTGCTTGACATACTCCACCCAGCTGCTTTAGGGGGTTACCCCAGCCTCAGCGGTAGTGGAGGTGTTAGAACGTTGAAACAGCAAAGTTGTGGTTTCACACAGCCCTCGTACTGTGCGGGGGAGA
>NW_015390430.1:0-3174 GCF_001527695.2 Protobothrops mucrosquamatus | reverse complement strand
TTCCTTCAAGTCCCAGCCTCTTTCATTATAGGATATCTTTTCTAAACAATGAATATGGGTTCAAACCTCCAATACTCCCGTTTGGTTTTTATATCAGGAAGCAGAGAGGCTCTTGATCCAAGCTTGATTCATAGTTATTACAGGTACATATCTCTGCAGTTTCTGGCAATTGTTCAGAAGTAGTTAGCTCTTATCTTCTCGAATGATGCTTTGACCTTCCAGTCTAGCCTACAACCTTGTAAATCCTCACAGGTTTCCCACTCAAGCCTATTTCTTCCAATTTTAGACAAGATCAGCCAGCAGCTAAAGCTTGATTAATGCATGTCTAAATGTCAAGCATTGCATTCATGTCAATGTTATGTGCATATTAATGTGTTGCAGGTCCTTGTGGAGGCAGGAGTGTGGAATAGCCCGACTCTCTCAATTACAGTAGTGGCCAAAATTGTGGAAACCTTTTGAGAAAAGTGTCTTTTTGAGGTTTGATGGCAAATAACACCACTTTCATTTTTGGAGTAGTACCCTAAAATTATATATCAATGGAAAGATAATTTAATCAAGAACGTCATGCAACCAAGTTTGTTCAATTATCTGAACTGCATTCTATGAAAAGGTATAGCCAAATAACCAGAAAAAGGAAGCACAACTTGCTTAGGTTGATCTCAGGTAGCTTTCCTTCATCTGATTGTAGCCAATGAGCATGAGCGTTTAGAGAGCCAATTGAGTGTCGTCTTGTTTTGGCAATGAGCCAATCAGATCACAATAGGATTCAGTTATTGATGTCCTGTATTGAACCTGAGAGGAGGATATTTGTCAGGGTGTTATGTGATCGCTATCAAGTTGGTTGGGTTTTTTTTTATGTTCTTTCATTGAGTGAGCTTGTAAAACGTCATAAAATTAAAGTCATGGTGCAAAGAGTTGACTGGTCGCCCAGAAAGCGATGTAAAATAGTATTATTAAGTGAACAAGGCTACAGTTGTAAAGAAATTAGAAGAAAAATGGGTGGAAACTTAACCAAAGGTGGCATTTCTATGGTACGCTTTTCCCAAAAGGTTTCCACCATTTTGGCCACCACTGTATGTATAGATCCACAAACATTGCACGCAGATTAGGAAGGAGACGGGTTCAAATCTGTCTGCTGTCTTCTGTAGCCTAACTTGGTGACTATCAGCTATGTCCATGTCGGAGAATCCTTTGTAGGCCAGCATGAGACAAGGCCAATAATTGCTTGGCCCCTCCTGAAAGAGGGAGCTCTAAAATCAGAGAGCAGAAATGTTGAAATTCAAGGTGTACATGAATTCAACCCCCCCCAAAAAAAATCAGTTTGGCTAACTAGAATCATAGAATCACAGGGGACCTCGGAGGTCATCCAGTCCAACCCTCTGCCCAAGGCAGGAGATCTTATGCCATCCCAGACAAACAACAACAACAACAACAACGATGATGATGTT
Source organism: Protobothrops mucrosquamatus (assembly GCF_001527695.2). Lineage (NCBI taxonomy): Eukaryota > Metazoa > Chordata > Lepidosauria > Squamata > Viperidae > Protobothrops > Protobothrops mucrosquamatus. The sequence goes on along the minus strand of NW_015390430.1, from coordinate 1,726 downwards.
GGAAGGTGCCTTGGAGGTCATCTAGTCCAACCTCTGCTCAGGAAGGAAACCCTATACCATTTCAGACAAATGGCCATCCAGTCTCTTCTTAAAAACTTCCAGTGTTGGAGTATCCACAGCTTCTGGAGGGAGGTTGTTCCACTGATTAATTGTCCTCACTGTCAGGAAATTTCTTCTTAGTTCTAGGTTGCTTCTCTCCTTGCTTAGTTTCCAGCCGTTGCTTCTTGTCCTGCCCTCAGGGGCTTTGGAGAATAGCTTGACTCCCTCTTCTTTGGGGTAGCCCCTGAGATATTGGAACACTGCTATCATGTTCCCCCTCGTCCTTCTCTTCATTAAACTAGACAGACCCAATTCCAGCAGCTGTTCCTTGTATGTTTTAGCCTCCAGTCCCCTCATCATCTTTGTTGCTCTTCTCTGTACTCTTTCTAGAGTCTCAACATCTTTTTTACATCGTGGTGACCAAAACTGGATGCAGGATTCCAGGTGCGGCCTTACCAAGGCTTTGTAAAGTGGTATTAACACTTCACATGATCTTGATTCTATCCCTCTGTTAGAATCAAGATCACGTGAAGTGTCAATACTGCTTTACAACGCCTTGGTAAGGCCACCCTTGGAATAATACTGCATCCAGTTTTGGTCACCAAATGGATGTCTAATCTTTTCTTGAAGACCTCCAGGAATGGAGCAGCCCCCAACTCTAGGAGACAAGCTCTTCCATCGATTAATTAATTCCTCCTTATTTCTAGATTGGATTTCGCTCTGATGAGCTTCCACCCATGGCTTCTTGTCCTGCCTTCAGGTGCTTTGGAGAATTAAGTCAACGCCATCTTCTCTCTACTAGGAGCACAGGGTGGTGCCTAGAACAGAATTGTCCAACAGTGGCCTTAATTTTGCAAAGGGGTCAAAGAGCTTTGTGAAAGATGCTTGTGCCTAAAGCTGAAACTCTGTAAACTGTAGATAACAGGTACCTCGCTAACATAGATGTGTTCTAATACGTAATTTCTCCCCTTTGGTATTCTTCCAGCTCTCTGCATGAACGAAGAAGCGTGAATGGTTTAAGTATCCCTTCTTCTGAGGATTGCATTTCAGAAAACAGTGAGTAAAGTTTTGTGACTGATTGTAATTCGTGCCGGAAAGGTGATCTTAAACGCCTTATTTGGGGAATTTAGAATGTCAAAAGGCCATAATTGAAGGGTTTTATAGATGCTGAAGTTGAACATCCCAACTGGTAGCACAGATCGTGACACATTTTCAGAGTAAGAAAAGGTAGATTGTGATGGTGTATTTATTTCCTGTAGAAAGCAGCAATCTTTCCATCATTGGAACACGAATGCATTTTCTTGCAGAGGGAATGTGTAAATTTTGCTTTGCCGTGATAGAAAAGAATATATTTAGCTCAAGGTTGAACTGTGGGGTCCTTGGTGCTCTCTGAGCTTGGTGGTTTTCTTGCGGATGTTTCACGACCCAACTAGGTAATGTCCATCAGTGCTAGAACTTATTATTACATACTAGTCTAGTAATGAAAGATCTGCAACAAAACAGCCAAGCTTAGAGAGTGCTACTCCTCCTCCTCCACTCCTCCTCCACCTCCTCCTCCTCCCCTTCTCCTCCCCTTCCTCCCTCTCCTCCCCCTTCTCACCACCTCCACCGCCTCCTCTTCTCCTCCTCCTTCACCTCCTCCACTACCTCCTCATCCTCCCCTTCTCCTCCCCTTTCTCCCCCTCCT
>NW_015390429.1:49289-51419 GCF_001527695.2 Protobothrops mucrosquamatus | reverse complement strand
TTCTATACCTCTAAGGCTAAAGATTTTTTTACCCCCTTTTCTTGTGCAGTATAATTGATATAAAGTTTATATGGCTTAGAGAAGCTGAAAGAAGAGAGATTTGAAATTTTATCAGTAACTAGCTTCTCTCTCTGAAGAATAAATCCAGGGCACATTTTGAGCAGAATATAAGGATTGATTTCAGGGCATAATACAACATCTCTCTGGAGGTTTTTTCCCCCCTCTAACTGCGTTTAAAAAAATCCAGTTTCTTAGATGCTATTTTATTTCTTATAGTTACCTTCATCAAAGATTGAGTTTGCTCCAAACCAAAGATTATTGGTTTTATGAACCTGGCAGGTGTTATCTGCAAGAACTCATCTTCAAAAAGATTTCAGATGCTTAACCCTGATGTTTTGTACATAGGTTTGCTGTTTGCATTTGGATGGGAGTGAAAGAGCGAAACAGAGAGAGTTCAAAATCTTCTTGAGTGGTTTTACTTTTCTTCTTCTCTGAGTAATCGTAAAACATTTTTCACTGTTCAAGGCGAGATTTGGATGAAAAATCAGCTGGAAATAGAGTGCCTTTTGTTGGCTCATTTCAGACAGCTATATTTTTGCCAGTCTGGTGTTGAACATTACTGTTGTTAATTAAAATGAAAATTAGGATGACACAGTCCTGAACAATTGATTAATTACCAGATCCTGAACTGCTGCGCCTCAGACGATCCCTAGATGGCAGCAGAGGGATAGGATTTTTGTGTATATTTTTGCTGCCATCTGGTCTGGTAGGGCTATTTTATATACAGTTAGTGGCCAAAATTGTGGAACCCTTTTGGGAAAAGTGTATTTTTGAGGTTTGAGGGCTAATAACACCACTTTTGGGGGAATAGTACCATAAAATTATATATCAGTGGAAAGATAATTTAATCAAGAATGTAATGCAACATAGTTTGATCAATTATCTGTACTGTATTCTATGAAAAGTTATAGCCAAATAACCAGAAAAAGGAAGCACAATTTGCTTAGGTTGATCTCAGGTAGCTTTCCTTCATCTGATTGTAGCCAATGAGCCTGAGTGTTAGAGAGCCAATCAGGTGTCATCTTGTTTTGGCAATGAGCCAATCAGATCACAGTAGGATCCAGTGATTGATGTGCTGTATTGAAGCTGAGAGGAGGACATTTGTCAGTGTGTTATGTGATGGCTATCAGGTTGGTTGGGGTTTTTGTGTGTTCTTTCATTTAGTGAGCTTGTAAAACGTAATAATATTAAAGTCATGGTGCAAAGAGTTGACTGGTCGCCCAGAAAGCAATGTAAAATAGTATTTATTAAGTGAACAAGGCTACAGTTATAAAGAAATTATAAGAAAAATGGGTGGAAACTTAACCAAAGGTGGCATTTCTACTGTACACTTTTCCCAAAAGGCTTCCACCATTTTGGCCACTACTGTATATGTATTAGATAAGGTTTATTCTGAATGGCTCACACAGGCTGGAAGGGGGGGGGGAATATATTTTAGCCATGTTATGTGAATGTCAGTAAACAAGCCACCCTCTTAAACTTGTTATTTCCAAATTGGCAAGCAGTTTGGACCTTGAGCTCCATTTATTTTTACTTCAAGCCTATCTTAGCAATTAATTCAGCAATAACATAATTAGCTGCTGCATGTGTACAGATGGCTGCTGATGAGTGAGACCAAGAACGCCGGGCTTAGGCACATAGAGCACAAATAGATTTTAAACAAATTACAGAGGATTATGTTCATTAAAGAAGCCAGTTTGAGAAAATATATATATGAGTATTTGAAAGATTTCCTCTTTTTAGGTGACTCCTTATAGCATATAGTTAGTTGTTTTACTGGAATGGCCAACAGATCTGGCCTGCCTTGAGATCTTGCAATGTGATAAAAAAAATAATGAAAATGCATCATAGTGTCATTAGTTAGTTGCCCTTGAGTTGAGTTCAATTTCTGGTGATTAGGTGGAGAATTTTTTCTTCTTCTTTCTTCTTCTTCTTCTTCTTCTTCTTCTTCTTCTTCTTCTTCTTCTTCTTCTTCTTCTTCTTCTTCTTCTTCTTCTTCTTCTTCTTCTTCTTCTTCTTCTTCTTCTTCTTCTTCTTCTTCTTCTTCTTCTTCTTCTTCTTCTTCTTCTT
>NW_015390429.1:43809-49031 GCF_001527695.2 Protobothrops mucrosquamatus | reverse complement strand
CTTCTCCTTCTCCTTCTCCTTCTCCTTCTCCTTCTCCTTCTCCTTCTCCTTCTCCTTCTCCTTCTCCTTCTCCTCCTCCTCCTCCTCCTCCTCCTCCTCCTCCTTCTCCTTCTCTTTCTCTTTCTCTTTCTCCTCCTCCTCCTCCTCCTCCTCCCTGTTCTGCCAACCTCAACCATTGTTAATTATGCCATTCTAGTATGTCTTTGATGTTGTCTCTCCATCATCTTCTGGGTCTGCCTCATGTTCTTTTACCTTCTCCTCTTTTTGTATAAGCCATGTACAGTAGAGAATCCCAAGACATTTTCTCCAGGTGAGCAAACCACTTAACGTACTGTCTTTGGATGTAGTTTAAGATTCTATGCCAATTCTTTCTCTTAGGATTTCATTTCTGATTTTATTCCTTCTGGTCACTCCAACAGCTTTCCTTGAATACCTGTTCAAAGGATCTTAAAGAGGCAGAAAAGCATGCCCAGTTTTTTTTAATAACCCCAAGTCTCCCTCCCCAAGCAGAAACCAGCTCTGTAGAAATGCAGATGTAAATAATCTAGGAAGGTTGGAGGCCCCCAGTTAGAAGCTTAGGAAGACAAAGACACCTAAAATCTACATACCCCACCCAAACTCTAAGACAGGACAGAATAGGATTAACCCACAGATGCCAAAGGGACACAGGTCAAAATACATGACACAGGAAATACAAAGGCTCAAACAGGAACAGGAAACAACCTCAAGAGCCCCAGAGGGTATAAAAAACCACTCCCTACATGTGCTCTCTCTCTTTTCTTCTTCCAGAGCCATCTTTCTGTCTGGCTCTCCTCTACAATAAACTGCAACCTTCTTTCTAAAGCAGTCACCATGCTGTTTATTCCCAGCTTGGACTGAACCCTGATGAAGACTTTTCCTTCCACGGTAACATCATCAAAAATAATTCTACCCCATCCACCCCAACAATTTAGACCCTATGCAGATAGTACATCACATGCACACATTTGTTGTTGCTGTTTAACCTTTCAGTTGTGTCCAACTCTTGGTGGCTTTAGAGGCAAGTGTTCTCCACGCTACCTTCTCAAGCACAACTTCTTTCAATTGTTGTGTGTTCATCTTTGTATCAGATTTGATGTTATCAAAGCAGGCATGTTCTTTCCTTGCCCTTTCTTCTTGTTCCCGTAACCTTTCCTAGCACTGTTGACTTCTCCAAAGAATTTGAACAAATACAGGCAATATATTACTTTGCTATTTCTACGGCTTCTGCTGATAAAGGAGCTGAAAAAGGGATTATTATTTTTTATGTCAGTGTGTCAGTATTGATTGTGTGAGAGTGACATTGCATATGATATCATGCTGTTCACTCAACTCTGTTTTTAAAGGATTCATCAATGCTCTCATATTTTCCTGAGCTATATTTTTCATATTTTAAAAAATAATGAAACGCTAAAGGCCAAAACCTTTTTGGCTAGATGTTGTTACAGAAATCTTTGGTCGATTGTGCTTTTCCCATTCAGCTTGTATTTAATGTATTATTTTTCCTTTTCTAAACCTCTTGTTGCTGCTATTGCATCTATTGTAATAAAGTGAAATAAAGAATAATCAAGTAACAGAGCATAGATACCCTTTCAATGCACTTTAGAAATTTGGGGAGTTCACTGCAGAGAGAAACCCAAATGGCATTCACTGTTACAGAGACATTTGACTTCCTTTCTTATTGCTCTTTGATAATTACAGGTTCTTCTCTGCCCAAAATTCTCTTTATTTTATACTTATGTATCAAAACACTATATTTTACACTTTGCCATTTGAATTACTAGATTACTTGGCAATCTACCCAACTTCCAAATTAGAAATTACAGAAAGCAAAGTTGTTTTTTTCAACTGGGCTTCCTTGACCACGATGACAACAACAACGACAACGATGACGACGATGATGATGATGATGATGATGAACCTTGGAGATCTTCTAGTCCAACCCTCTGCTCAGGCAGGAAACCCTATACCATTTCAGACAAATGTCTGTTCTGTCTCTTCTTAAAAGTTTCCAGTGTTGGAGCATTCACAGATTCTAGAGGCAGGTTGTTCCACTGACTGATTGTTCCCACTGTCAGGAAATTTCTCCTTAGTTCTCTCCTCATTTAGTTTCAATCCGTTGCTTCTTGTCCTGCCTTCAGGTGCTTTGGAGAATAGCCTAACTCCCTCTTCTTTGTGGCAGCCCCTTAGATACTGGAGCACTGCTATCATGTCCCCCCTCGTCCTTCTCTTCGTTAAACTAGACATACCAAATTCCAGCCACCGTTCTTTATATGTTTTAGCCTCCAGTCCCCTAATCATCTTTGTTGCTCTTCTCTGCACTCTTTCCAGAGTCTCAACATCTTTTTTACATCGTGGTGACCAAAACTGGACACTGTATTCCAAGTGTGGCCTTACCAAGGCGTTATAAAGATCACGTGATCTTGATTCTATCCCTCTGTTAATGCAGCCTAGCACTGTGTTTTTTCTTTGAAGACGTTTCTCATCTCATCCAAAAAGCTTCTTCAGCTCTGACTGGATGGTGGAGAATGGAAGGATTTATATTCCTTGTAGACAGCTGGTCATTTGCATTTTTTACAAAGTCGTTGAGGCCACTGGGGGGGGTTGTCTATTTGTTTGAGTAGTGCAAAGTGACCCTGAGGACACAGACAAGCTCTGACTGGATGGTGGGGAATGGAATGATTCTTGGATGAGAAACAAAAGGTCTTCAAAGAAAAACAAAGGAAGTCCAGTTGCCTCTTGAAAAAGCACCTTTGAGACAACCATGACCTGGACGACTGAGAATCTCTGTAGACATTTAGAGAAAGCAGAGTCTCATCTACCACTATTGGGTATGTTCATACAATAGGGCAGGGGTAGGCAACCTTGGCTCTTTTATGACTCGTGGACTTCAACTCCCAGAATTCCTGAGCCAGCATGGCTCAGCTTGGAAACCTCTCCCTTTTCCCTCAGCGTGGCTGGCTCAGGAATTCTGGCAGTTGAAGTCCACGAGTCATAAAAGAACCGAGGTTGCCTACCCCTGCAATAGGGAAAATGTAATGTAAATCTGGGGATGGACAGCACTCTTAGATTCTTAGATTCATTGTAATTGATAAGGTTGGTGTCTTTTGAAACTGTTTTAGTAAGCACAAATGGGAAAGATTCAATGTGAGTAATGTGTGCTTTTGTGCTGTTTTGTACTGCTAAATTTCTCCATACTTAAGTATTCCCTTACATATTTTTGTTTTTGTGCAATGCCAGTCCGTGAGATGCTTCGTGCTCCCCATGAGGCAGGGAAGTCACTTTTGGCATTGCTGTTTTGTCTTTGGAGTAAACAGTCACACTGATTTATGTGAAAGGAAGGAGACAAGGAGATTCAGAGGCACCATTAGGGTGAAGCTAAACCCTGTTCAATTTACAGCAAGATTCCCGAATGAGTTATGTCTTGCGGGACTTGAAAAATAGCCGGATTCACTACTTTCTCTCTTCTGTTCTTCTGCCTGTATGAGCAATTTATGAACTGCAGGCTACAGGTCCTCCCAATCAGGTTGGTTACATCAGGGGTCCCCAACCTGTGGGCTGCGACCAGTGGTGGGATTCAAATATGTGAACAACTGGTTCTCTCCTGGAAGATAAGCAGGAGAGTGTTAGTGGTCACGCACCTCTGTGGCTGTTTGTCTTTCGTTCCTGTTTGCCGTCAGCTCGGAGATTGGCCCGACTATTTCTGACACACGTGTACCGTCTACACGGAGTGCCGCATTGGATTATCTCGGACCGGGGGGTTCAGTTCACAGCTCGCTTTTGGCGCGAGTTTGTTCAGTTCCTTGGATCTGCCCAAGGAGTCAGTTCGGCATACCACCCGAGCACCAACGGAGCTGCAGAATGGGCAAATGCTGCAGTGGAACGGTATCTCAGGAGCTACGTTTCCCACCAACAAACAGCTTGGGTAGATCTGGTGGTATTTGCAGAGGTGGCGTACAACAATGCTGTGCACAGCCACTTCCGGAAGTCCATTCTGGGCCCTGGCAACAAAAAATTAGCTACCAGTTCTGCCGAACTGACTGAATTCTACCACTGGCTGCGACCCAGTAAGGGGTTTGCAACCGGGCCACGGAAATGGCTGGTGAGCACACACGCATCCTCACTTGCGTGAGCAGTGGGCAAGCACGCACACACGGGCTCGATTTAAGTGAGTGGCAGACATGCATCCACGGCCTGTATGAGCAATTTGTGAACTGCAGGCTATGTCAACAGACAGGTCCTCCCATTCAGGGGTCCCCAATCTATGGGCTGCGACCCACTAAGGCAGGGGTAGGCAACCCTCGTTCTTTTATGACTCGTGGACTTCAACTCCCAGAATTCCTGAGCCAGCCAAGCTGAGGGGAAAGGGAGAGGTTTCCAAGCTGAGCCATGCTGGCTCAGGAATTCTGGGAGTTATTATTATTATTATTATTAATTTAATTTATATCCCGCCCTTCTCCTTGCGGACTCAGGGCGGCTAACAACCAGATAAAACACTAATCCCCAGAACTACAATATTAAAAACATAAGTAAAAACAAATATTAGTAATGTGGTCAGATTGATTTAAAAATTACTTTAAAACCCCATTAAAATTTTCCCCTACGCCAGTCCTGCAAGTTGGAATAGCCATGTCTTAAGGACGCGGCGGAAGGAAGGGAGATCAGGGATCACCCTGATCTCTGGGGGTAGCTCGTTCCAGAGGGTGGGAGCTCCCACAGAGAAGGCCCTCCCCCTTGGGGTCGCCAGCCGGCACTGTCTGGCCGACGGCACCCTGAGGAGACCCACCCTGTGGGAGCGTACAGGCCGATGGGAGGTAATCTGTGGCAGAAGGCGGTCTCGAAGATATCCTGGTCTGCTGCCATGGAGCGCCTTAAAGATGATGGTAAGCACCTTGAAGCGCACCCGGAAGGCCACCGGCAGCCAATGCAGCTCGCGCAGCAGCGGTGTTACGTGGGAGCGACGAGTCCCTCCCAGCACCGCCCACGCGGCCGCATTTTGGACTAACTGGAGCCTCCGGGTGCTCCTCAAGGGAAGCCCCATGTAGAGAGCATTACAGTAGTCCAGGCGGGAGGTGACCAGAGCATGAGTGACTGTGCGCAAGGCGTCCCGGTCCAGAAAAGGCCGCAACTGGTAAATCAGGCGGACCTGATAAAACGCCCCCCTGGTCACGGCCGCCAACTGATCATCCAGTGTCAGCCGTGAA